>NC_134485.1:4836160-4923660 GCF_040206685.1 Ascaphus truei | reverse complement strand
GGGGGAGAGTCGAGGCGCAGCATGACCGGAGGGAGGGGGGTTGGTGGGGGAGAACCGAGGAGCGGCGTGACCGGAGGGAGGGGTGTTGGTGGGGGAGAGTCGAGGAGCGGCGTGACTGGAGGGAAGGGGGGTTGTGGTGGGGGAGAGCCGAGGAACAGCGTGACTGGAGGGAGAGGGGTTGGTGGTGGGGGAGAGCCGAGGAGCGGCGTGACCGGAAGAGGGGGGTTGGTGGGGGAGAGCCGAGGAGCGGCGTGACCGGAGGGAGGGGGTTTGGTGGTGGGGGAGAGCCGAGGAGCGGCGTGACTGGAGGGAGGGGGGTTGGTGGTGGGGGAGAGCCGAGGAGCGGCATGACCGGAGGGAGGGGGGTTGGTGGGGGAGAGCCAAGGTGCGGCGTGACCGGAGGGAGGGGGTTTGGTGATGGGGGAAAGCCGAGGAGCGGCGTGGCCGGAGGGAGGGGGGTTGGTGGGGGAGAGCCGAGGAGCGGCGTGACCGGAGGGAGGGGGGTTGGTGGTGGGGGAGAGCCGAGGAACGGCGTGACTGGGGGGAGGGGGGTTGGTGGTGGGGGAGAGCCGAGGAGCGGCGTGACCAGAGGGTGGGGGGTTGGTGGGGGAGAGCCGAAGAGCGGCGTGACCGGAGGGAGGGGGGTTGGTGGGGGAGAGCCAAGGCGCGGCGTGACCGGAGGGAGGGAGGTTGGTGGGGGAGAGTCGAGGAGCGGTGTGACCGGAGGGAGGGGGGTTGGTGGGGGAGAGCCGAGGCGCAGCATGACTGGAGGGAGGGGGGTTGGTGGGGGAGAGCCGAGGCGCGGCGTGAATGGAGGGAGGGGGCTTGTTGGGGGAGAGCCGAGCCGTGGCGTGACCGGAGGGAGGGGGGTTGGTGGTGGGGGTGAGCCGAGGAGCGGCATGACCGGAGGGAGGGGGGTTGGTGGGGGAGAGCCGAGGAGTGGCGTGACCGGAGGGATGGGGGTTGGTGGTGGGGGAGAGCTGAGGAGCAGCGTGACAGGAGGGATGGGGGTTGGTGGTGGGGGAGAGCCGAGGAGCGGCATGACCGGAGGGAGGGGGGTTGGTGGGGGAGAGCCGAGAAGCGGCATGACCGGAGGGAGGGGGGTTGTTGGGGGAGAGCCGAGGAGCGGCGTGACCGGAGGGAGGGGGTTGTTGGGGGAGAGCCGAGGAGCGGCGTGACCGGAGGGAGAGAGGTAGGTTGGTGGGGCAGAGCCGAGGAGCAGCGTGACCGGAGGGAGGGGGTTGGTGGGGGAGAGCCTAGGAACGGCGTGAGCAGAGGGAGGGGGGTTGGTGGGGGAGAGCAGAGGAGCGGCGTGACCGGAGGGAGGGGAGTTGGTGGGGGAGAGCCGAGGCGCGCATGACCGGAGGGAGGGGGGTTGGTGGTGGGGGAGAGCCGAGGAGCGGCGTGACTGGGGGGAGGGGGGTTGGTGGTGGGGGTGAGCCGAGGAGCAGCGTGACCGGAGGGAGGGGGGTTGGTGGGGGAGAGCCGAGGCACGGAATGACCGGAGGGAGGGGCGTTGGTGGTTGGGGAGAGCCGAGGAGCGGCGTGACCAGAGGGAGGGGGGTTGTGGTGGGGGAGAGCCGAGGAGTGGCGTGACCGGAGGGAGGGGGGTTGGTGGTGGGGGAGAGCCGAGGAGCGGCGTGACCGGGGGGAGGGGGGTTGGTGGTGGGGGAGATCTGAGGAGCGGTGTGACTGGAGGGAGGGGGGTTGGTTGTGGGGGAGAGCCGAGGAGCGGCGTTACCGGAGGGAGGGGGGTTGGTGGTGGGAGAGAGCCGAGGAGCGGCGTGACCGGAGGGAGGGGGGTTGGTGGTGGGGGAGAGCCGAGGAGCGGCGTGACCGGAGGGAGGGGGGTTGGTGGTGGGGGAGAGCCGAGGAGCGGCGTGACCGGAGGGAAGCGGGTTGGTGGTGGGGGAGAGCCGAGGAGCGGCGTGACCGGGGGGAGGGTGGTTGGTGGTGGGGGAGATCTGAGGAGCAGCATGACCGGAGGGAGGGGGGTTGGTGGTGGAGAGCCGAGGAGCGGCGTGACCGGAGGGAGGGGGGTTGGTGGGGGAGAGCCGACTAGCGGCGTGACCGGAGGGAGGGGGGTTGTGGTGGGGGAGAGCCGAGGAGCGGTGTGACCGGAGGGAGGGGGGTTGGTGGTGGGGGAGAGCCGAGGAGCGGCGTGACCGGAGGGAGGGGGGTTGGTGGTGGGGGAGTGCCGAGGAGCGGCGTGACCGGAGGGAGGGGGTTTTGTGGTGGGGGAGAGCCAAGGAGCGGCGTGGCCAGAGGGAGGGGGGTTGGTGGGGGAGAGCCGAGGACCAGCATGACCGGAGGGAGGGGGGTTGGTGGTGGTGGAGAGCCAAGGAGCGGCGTGACTGGAGGGAGGGGGGTTGGTGGTGGGGGAGAGCCGAGGAGCGGCGTGACCGGAGGGAGGGGGGTTGGTGTTGGGGGAGAGCCGAGGAGCGGCGTAACCAGAGGGAGGGGGGTTGGTGGGGGAGAGCCGAGGCACGGCATGACCGGAGGGAAGGGGGGTTGGTGGGGGAGAGCCGAGGAGCGGCGTGATCGGAGGGAGGGGGGTTGGTGGTGGGGGAGAGCCGAGGAGCGGCGTGACCAGAGGGAGGGGGGTTTGTGGGGGACAGCCGAAGAGCGGCTTGACTGGAGGGAGGGGGGTTGGTGGGGGAGAGCCGAGGTGTGGCGTGACCGGAGGGAGGGGGGTTGTTGGGGGAGAGCCGAGGCGCGGCGTGAATGGAGGGAGGGGGCTTGTTGGGGGAGAGCCGAGGCGTGGCGTGACCGGAGGGAGGGGGGTTGGTGGTGGGGGTGAGCCGAGGAGCGGCATGACCGGAGGGAGGGGGGTTGGTGGGGGTGAACCGAGGCGCGGCGTGACCGGAGGGAGGGGGGTTGGTGGTGAGAGAGAGCTGAGGAGCAGCGTGACCGGAGGGATGGGGGTTGGTGGTGGGGGAGAGCCGAGGAGCGGCATGACCGGAGGGAGGGGGGTTGGTGGGGGAGAGCCGAGGAGCGGCGTGACCGGAGGGAGGGGGGTTGTTGGGGAGAGCCGAGGAGCGGCGTGACCGGAGGGAGGGGGGTTGTTGGGGGAGAGCCGAGGCGCGCGTGACCGGAGGGAGGTAGGTTGGTGGTGGGGGAGAGCCAAGGAGCAGCGTGACCGGAGGGAGAGAGGTAGGTTGGTGTGGGAGAGCCTAGGAGCGGCGTGACCAGAGGGAGGGGGGTTGGTGGGGGAGAGCTGAAGAGCGCCGTGACCGGAGGGAGGGGAGTTGGTGGGGGAGAGCCTAGGAGCGCCGTGACCAGAGGGAGGGGGGTTGGTGGTGTGGGAGAGCCGAGGAGCGGCGTGACCGGGGGGAGGGTGTTGGTTGGTGGGGGAGAGCCGAGGCGCGCATGACCGGAGGGAGGGGGGTTGGTGGTGGGGGAGAGCCGAGGAGCAACATGACCGGAGGGAGGGGGGTTGGTGGGGGAGAGCCGAGGCACGGCATGACCGGAGGGAGGGGCGTTGGTGGTTGGGGAGAGCCGAGGAGCGGCGTGACCAGAGGGAGGGGGGTTGTGGTGGGGGAGAGCCGAGGAGCGGTGTGACCGGAGGGAGGGGGGTTGGTGGTGGGGGAGAGCCGAGGAGCGGCGTGACCGGAGGGAGGGGGGTTGGTGGTGGGGGAGAGCCGAGGAGCGGCGTGACCGGAGGGAGGGGGGTTGGTGGTGGGGGAGTGCCGAGGAGCGGCGTGACCGGAGGGAGGGGGGTTGGTGGTGGTGGAGACCTGAGGAGCGGAGTGACCGGAGGGAGGGGGGTTGGTGGTGGGGGAGAGCCGAGGAGCGGCGTGACCGGAGGGAGGGGGGTTGGTGGTGGGGGAGAGCCGAGGAGCGGCGTGACCGGAGGGAGGGGGGTTGGTGGTGGGGGAGAGCCGAGGAGCGGCGTGACCGGAGGGAGGGGGGTTGGTGGTGGGGGAGAGCCGAGGAGCGGCGTGACCGGAGGGAAGGGGGTTGGTGGTGGGGGAGAGCCGAGGAGCGGCGTGACCGGGGGGAGGGGGGTTGGTGGTGGGGGAGATCTGAGAAGCAGCATGACCGGAGGGAGGGGGGTTGGTGGTGGTGGAGAGCCAAGGAGCGGCGTGACCGGAGGGAGGGGGGTTGGTGGGGGAGAGCCGACTAGCGGCGTGACCGGAGGGAGGGGGGTTGGTGGTGGTGGAGAGCCGAGGAGCGGCGTGACCGGAGGGAGGGGGGTTGGTGGTGGGTGAGTGCCGAGGAGCGGCGTGATCGGAGGGAGGGGGATTGGTGGTGGGGGAGAGCCGAGGAGCGACATGACCGGAGGGAGGGGTGTTGGTGGGGGAGAGCCGAGGAGCGGCGTGACCGGACGGAGGGGGATTGTTGGGGGAGAGCCGAGGAGCGGCGTGACCGGAGGGAGGGGGGTTGGTGGTGGGGGAGAGCCGAGGAGCGGCGTGACCGGAGGGAAGGGGGTTGGTGGTGGGGGAGAGCCGAGGAGCGGCGTGACCGGGGGGAGGGGGGTTGGTGGTGGGGGAGATCTGAGGAGCAGCATGACCGGAGGGAGGGGGGTTGGTGGTGGTGGAGAGCCGAGGAGCGGCGTGACCGGAGGGAGGGGGGTTGGTGGGGGAGGGCCGACTAGCGGCGTGACCAGAGGGAGGGGGGTTGGTGGTGGGGGAGAGCCGAGGAGCGGCGTGACCGGGGGGAGGGGGGTTGGTGGTGGGGGAGAGCTGAGGAGCAGCGTGACCGGAGGGATGGGGGTTGGTGGTGGGGGAGAGCCGAGGAGCGGCATGACCGGAGGGAGGGGGGTTGGTGGGGGAGAGCCGAGGAGCGGCGTGACCGGAGGGAGGGGGGTTGTTGGGGGAGAGCCGAGGAGCGGCGTGACCGGAGGGAGGGGGGTTGTTGGGGGAGAGCCGAGGCGCGCGTGACCGGAGGGAGGTAGGTTGGTGGTGGGGGAGAGCCGAGGAGCGGCGTGACTGGAGGGAGGGGGGTTGGTGGTGGGGGAGAGCCGAGGAGCGGCGTGACCGGAGGGAGGGGGGTTGGTGGTGGGGGAGAGCCGAGGAGCGGCGTGATCGGAGGGAGGGGGGTTGGTGGTGGGGGAGAGCCGAGGAGCGGCGTGACCGGGGGGAGGGTGGTAGGTTGGTGGGGGAGAGCCGAGGCGCGCATGACCGGAGGGAGGGGGGTTGGTGGTGGGGGAGAGCCGAGGAGCGGCGTGACTGGGGGGAGGGGGGTTGGTGGTGGGGGAGAGCCGAGGAGCAGCGTGACCGGAGGGAGGGGGGTTGATGGGGGAGAGCCGAGGCGCGCATGACCGGAGGAAGGGGCGTTGGTGGTTGGGGAGAGCCGAGGAGCGGCATGACCAGAGGGAGGGGGGTTGTGGTGGGGGAGAGCCGAGGAGTGGCGTGACCGGAGGGAGGGGGGTTGGTGGTGGGGGAGAGCCGAGGAGCGGCGTGACCGGAGGGAGGGGGGTTGGTGGTGGTGGAGACCCGAGGAGCGGCGTGACTGGAGGGAGGGGGGTTGGTGGTGGGGGAGAGCCGAGGAGCGGCGTGACCGGAGGGAGGGGGGTTGGTGGTGGGGGAGAGCCGAGGAGCGGCGTGACCGGAGGGAGGGGGGTTGGTGGTGGGGGAGAGCCGAGGAGCGGCGTGACTGGAGGGAGGGGGGTTGGTGGTGGGGGAGAGCCGAGGAGCGGCATGACCGGAGGGAAGGGGGTTGGTTGTGGGGGAGAGCCGAGGAGCGGCGTGACCGGGGGGAGGGGGGTTGGTGGTGGGGGAGATCTGAGGAGAAGCATGACCGGAGGGAGGGGGGTTGGTGGTGGTGGAGAGCCGAGGAGCGGCGTGACCGGAGGGAGAGGGGTTGGTGGGGGAGAGCTGACTAGCGGCGTGACCGGAGGGAGGGGGGTTGGTGGTGGGGGAGAGCCGAGGAGCGGCGTGACCGGAGGGAGGGGGGTTGGTGGTGGGGGAGAGCCGAGGAGCGGCGTGATCGGAGGGAGGGGGGTTGGTGGTAGGGGAGAGCCGAGGAGCGGCGTGACCGGGGGGAGGGGGGTTGGTGGTGGGGGAGAGCTGAGGAGCGGCGTGACCGGCGGGAGGGAGGTTGGTGTGGGAGAGGCGAGGAGCGGCGTGACCAGAGGGATGGGGGTTGGTGGAGATATTGGTGACCTTGGATACATGTGCGGTCTGCGCACCTATCTTTCTTTGTAGCATTTAGAGTAAACATCTAGTCTCTGCATACATTCCGTTTTTTTCTTCGTTGTTTTCTTTTCAGGTGTATTTTAATGTTCATATTGGATAGTTGTGTACATGTGAATATATATGGTTTCTTTTTTCAATACTAGAGGCCAAGGGTGATTCCCCTTTAAATCCTATTAGTCTCATTCAACCAATACTCATTGTGGTATTCTCATTTTCATTCTTTTTATTTTTCTTTTATTCACAATATGTTTAATACTCATTTGTTAATGACACTTAGTAAGATATCTTTATAATATCAAGTCCATTCTCCTCAAGCTAATATTTATAACATCATCTAATGTTTTTTTCACTGTTCACTCTGTTGATTTGAGATATTTATATATATCATGGTCTGCTTATATTGGAGACACAATAATTCATGCTAGTTAATAATATTATGTATCATACATAAATTGTACGTTTATCTGGGTATAATTAAGATCTTTATGTTTTTAACATATAGCTGTTGATGTTCTCATATGTATGCAGTATTAGCCAGTTTTGTTATGTTAATTGTGTACGCATGACCTTCTGATTATCTACTACATAGCTAATTGGACTTGTGTATATATGTGGTTAGTCCACCCCAAGTCCATCCCCTGATGAAAACAGTTTAGCTGTTGAAACGCGTAGGGCCAGGTGTGCTGTGGATCCTTCAGCGTCGTTTCAAAGACCTGCTCGACATCTCCATTGACTGTGTGACGTCATCTGCCTGTTCCGCCACACACAGTGTCCCCGGTGGGAACCTAGATCATCTGGAGGTGTGTTCCCGGTGAAAGGAATCTGTGGTGAGCCTGATGTCGTGAGTTCCTGCTGGCAGTGATACACGAGGGCTACACCAGAGGCAGTGGGGTCACGGAGCAGTGTTGCAGAGCAGCAGCGCTTCCTGATCCTTTGGAGCATGAGTATTATCTCATAACATGCTTTTTTATCCTTTATGTTTGTGAGTTAATTTTATGAGCCTTTTATTGGGAATTAAATACTTTTTTGCACAGTAATGCACTAGGATTGGGCGCGTTTGTCTTCTATTTTATAAATATACTGCTGCGGCCGAGTTTATTTGAGCATTTGCCCGTTCTCGGCCGCAGCAGTAACCTGGCGCGCGCCGGAGGGTGCCGGGCGCGCGCCGAAGCCTCGGAGGAGAGGCCCGCCGATCGGGGCTTCCCCCTCTCCTTACCGGGTCCGCCGGGTCCCCCGGAACATCCCGCCGCCGTAAGTAGATCCATGCGACACCAGGGCTCCCTCGGGGAGCCCTGGGCACGCGTACAGGCGGCACAGGCACCCGATGATGCGTGACCGCGCATCGGTGATGCGCGGCACGCTGAGGGAGTGCGGCTCACAAGCCGGGACATTTCCCGGCTTGCGGAATGATCCGCACTCGAATAAAGTGTGCCGCCTGTGTATATATGTATATATATATATAGATGCATGATGAAGCCACTGTACAAATGAATGGGTGAAGGGTGGGTATCGGGCCAGGGTGGCTTAACCCCTTAATTACCTTTGCGGTTATTATCCGATAAGGTGATTAAGGGGTTAATTGATATCTGAATGTTATTGCTATGTATTGGCTATGTATTTTGTTGGCAACGGAGGACAAGGATTTTGCTGGCGATGGGGGCTTCTTATTGATGAGGTCAGTAGAACTTTATTTATTTTATTATGCTAATTAATGTGTTTAATAATGGGCAAATAATCTATTATCCCTTTCTGGATAATAGTTATTTTGCACATTATTGTAGTGTATGTGTTGGGGGGGAGGGGATTGATGTATTGAATGTATAGGTCAGGTTTATTTTTTTTACATTCAGGGTTTGTTCCTTTTGGTTCTGCGAGAGACCTCTGGAGACCACCTGCGGTATCCTCAGGCTTCTTACGGATACCAGGCTGGTGGGTCTACGGGGGACACCTGCGGGGAAGAACCGGTGGCCCCACATACGTTGGGGCACCGCGAACCCGTAGTGCCCACCCGTGGGTCCCCAGACCCCCGTGTGAACCACCTGAGGCCCCTCAAACACCTGTGGGTCTGACCCGGGGGCCCCAGACATCCACGGACCTACCGTGGGGACACATTGTGGCCCACGGTGATCCGCTGAGACCATGGCGCCTGGCAGGACCCACCAACAGACCTCCAGAACCTCTATGAAACAAGTTGCTGGTAACCTGTAGGTCTGTGAGGTGACCCGTCAGGCCCACCGGGGACTCACGTGGGTCTGGGGTATGAACCCTGTATGTAAAAGAATAAATCATGTATTTATGGGGGGGCACAGGGTGTGGGTTATGTATTTAATAAATAGAATGTTTATTGTGGGGCAGTGTATTGTTTTTATTGTGGGTACTGGGGTTGGGGGAGGGGGATTGGCCCAAAGGGTATGTGGTAGGCCTCCCTTTTGAGTAGTGGGTGAGGGCGGTTAGGCCTCACGGGGTGGGGGGATAGTGGGGGAGGGTATGTAGGCCTCCCGAGTGGTGGGTGAGGGTGAGTTAACCCCTTAATGACTGTAGCGGTTAATTACAATTTTACTATTGATTAAATTGATTTTAATATACACTGGCGACACACTTTATTGAAGTGTGGCCAGTTCCGCAAGCCGGGAGATTTCCCGGCTTGCAAGTGGCATCCCCTCGGCGTGCCGCGCGTCACAGATGCGCGGTCACGCGTCATCGGGTGCCTGCGCCCCCTGCACGCGCGTCCGGGGCTCCCCGAGTGAGCCCTGGTGTCCCGCGATGTGGGGGACGGCGGCAGGGGGTTCCGGGGGACCCGGCAGACCCGGAGAGGAGAGGGGGAAGCCGCGATCGGCGGGCCTCTCCTCCGCTGCTTCGGCACGCGCCCGGCACCCCCCGGCGCGCGCCAGGTAACTGCTGCGGCCGAGAACGGGCAAATGCTCGAATAAACTCGGCCGCAGCAGTACTTCATCATTTTCATTAGGTCTATCCGAGTGCATTCATGAGGGAATCTTTTGTTTGTTTGTTTGTTTGATTATGCCTTTGTCCCTTTTTGCACCAGATATGATCTCTGACTATTTTCATATTACTTTACTATATTTCAGCTGATGCGGGAGCTCTTCCCCCCCCCCTCTCTCCCTTTCCCTTTGTTTCACATGTATTGACACACCTTGCAACCTCCACATCTGAATTACCCCTTTGGTTTAGGGGGCAACCACGTTCTAGGCGCATCCTCACTGAAGTGGCTGTGGACTAGTGTATCCTTAAGAGTTCGTGCCCTTCTGCTAACCATTGATGGGTGGTTGTACAGACATTCAGTGATACAGTATGTGTGTCTGCCTTCAATATATGCCAGTGTTTCTGGAATATATTTCTGGCTTGCTGCCAGTGTGTTATAGGTACCTATGAACCGTACCACTTTGTCACTTTGTGCCTGTACGCAGTCTGTTAAGAGGGACCTTCGTGGTGTATATTTAGCTGTTTTGTAGGCTAGTTTGGATACTTGCCTTCTATACCCACGTTCATAAAACCTCTCAGCCATTTGTGCTGCTTGATTGTTAAATTCAGTATCACTGCTGCATTTCCTTTTCAGCCTCAGGAATTTTTATGTATATGTTCTGTAGCCACCCCTGTTAATAAACTGATTCTAAATTGATGTTCAAGACACATACTATAGGAACATCACAGGAGGCAGCTATGGGAGTGATTTATCAACCAATACAAACATTCCACAGCACATAAATGTCGGATTGCATCTATGGGTCCTCCCCTATTCTTGAAGCCTTGAGAAAGTGTTTCCTACGCGAAACGCGTGCGTCGGCCTCACACACGTGCACGCGCAGGGTCAGTATTCACGTGGCAGCCTTGAGTCTCGCACTGCGAGCAGCAGCCAGACTCAGCGTTCCTGCAGTTTATTTTGCAAAGGAGCGAGGGGGATTTTACATCAAAGACAGTAGGTAAGGGCGAGTGAGCATAGGTTTGGGCTTAGTTCACTGCACGGTGGAGTCCATTCATCAATGTGGACATAGGCAAGCACATGACCACACCGTAGCAGTGTACTGCTGGTATTTAGGATATTGCATACTGATAGGGACCTGCTAAGTAGCATAAGTATAGTACCTGGTGGTTGAGCCCATTCATGAATATGGGCATAGGCATACCCAAATAGACACACCATGCCATTGGTACTTTATGCTAACCATCCACTGTTAATACTGATTGCAGTAAGTACTGATTTGACTTACTCGTGCAGTGGCAGTCTCTACAATCGGCATTATTGTCACTTAACCAGCGCACCTATATAATAGGATTGGTACGTATAGGAGAACCATAAGTACATCTATAGCCCTATTCCTCTCCTCTGCCCTATCCTTGCTGTTTAAAGTTACACCCTAATTAGGGCAGCTGCATATCAGCCCCCTAGGGAACAGTGATATAATTCTACTCACTAGATCCCATCATATATAATCCTGAGTGCCATATAGCACTCAACATTGGATTAAATGTGTATGTCTAATCTTGGATTATTTTAAACCCCATTATGTTATATTGGTGATTATTAAAAGATATTTTTAATTTCATTCACAAAAAATTCAATTAGGGCACCGAGTGCTAACACTGGGTTCTTGCTATGTTAAAAGACAAGATGCATTGCTTGTAGTACCCTCTCGCAGACTCAAGATGGCGTAGGATCGACCAGCGCTAGCGCTGATTGAATACAGTAAGCGTAGCAGAAGTTAAAGGGCTGTCTATGAGATGGGTATCCATTACTTGCGGTTAGGATCTCAAGTACCTTACCGATACAATTTATCTGTCTCTCGATAAACTCTGTAACTTGAAAGGCGGAGATACAATTGACGTGGGAACTGGGTGAACTTGCGGTCTCGAAGCCGGCATTTCAATTACAGAGGCTAACTTGAGAACAGAAGCACCCAGCAACCTGATTTTTGGGGTGCAAATACAGTGAAACACAACATGCAAATACATATAAAGATTACAGTTGTGACACAAACAGAACATGATTTTTTAATAAAGCGTGTATAAACTGCAGATTTTAAATGTAAGGCAGGATGTATGGGTGTCAACCTGATTCATGCACGTTTCACACCGGAAAGCCTTTTTGCCCGGTCTTATGAACTGGGGGGCAACACGGCTATTGGTGGGTTAAATTGTTCCCACGCGGGGATTGGATCCACAGGTTAAAGATAGCTTTGGACAGTCTATAACTGTGGTTGCCAAGGTATTCTCAGTTGTTCGTTCGTACTTCTTCTGACAAGTAAAGATGTAACCAGGCTTCACGGAGGAGTTTGTTAAGGCTCAGCGGCACTGTTCCAGTACGCAAGGGGTTAAATCAACGCAACAAAGAAATCACCCCAAGCTACGAAATTCGTTAGCCCAGAGGACCCCCAAACTAATTCCTATGCCGTTCTACTAAAAAAACTTTGAGGTGGCTGAGATATCAGATCGGCAACTTGCGATCTGGCCACGGGACCTTTAAATCAAGATGGCATTTCTTGCGCTTGCAGGCAAAGGACAATTTATCTTGTTCCCTTATCCCAGTAAGTGTTGTTTTAACTGTATCCTGAAGTTATTGTGTGTTTGTCTATCAAGGAAAAAAATCACAATTTATTTTGCAGCTTGTTGTATTCAATTAAGTACCCAGAAATATAAATGTGTGTGTGGTGGGATACTGATTGAATCTATATTGCAGTTTCCTGCAGGGCTCTGTAATATAGTGAGGACCTCATAGCTTGCGAGCTTTTCAGACATATAGCAACTGACACACACTTCTAAAGAGAACGAGAGACTTCACGGTCCCTTTACCCATACCCAAAAGGCACCATGAGAAATCGTTCAGGAAGGTTCAGGTCATGGACCAGAGAGAAAGTCATGGAGATATGTGCGGGGTATGGTTTGCTGACAGATGGGCGGTCAAAGGCACAACTGGATGAGGACTTGGAGCAGTTTGAGGACCGCAAGGTCCTGCCAGAGGGGCAAGTTCCTGTAGCTGCTGTGGCGGCGGCCACTATTCAGCCCGGAGTGCAGGAGGTCCCTCCAGCTCCGGGGCTGCAAGGACATGAGGAGAGTGCTAGTGACCCCCTGGTCGTATGTGGCTTGGCACCAGGGGTTGCGGACAAAGGGGCAGCTACCACTGCCGAGCGTGCCGTCCCTGGGCTCACTGCACTTTTTGCTACATGGGGAACGGCTGTTAGCACTGCGGAGTGGGTACAGCTAATGACAGCAGTGCTCGTAAGAACCCACAACTCCTACCTTGAAAACGGGGAACAAGGACTTTCCCGGGTGAATCATCACAGCTTCAGCAAGTTCGTGGATGGCACAGATGACCTCGATGCGTTCCTGAATGACTTCGAGACGCAGTGTTCCCGGTTCCGTATTCCAAGAAGGGACTGGGTGGTCAGCATGCGACCACTGCTATCTTGAAAAGGCAAACGAACTGTGATAGGTATTCCATGCGTGGATGCCGATGACTACGGTCATGTAAAAAGCAAGCTGCTAACCCAGTATGCCTGACCCCAGAAACATACAGGGGCAAGTTCCAGACGGGGGGAGTACTCCCCGGGGAGTCATAAAGCACCTATGCCGGTCAGATGGCTTTGCAAGGGACTTATTGGGTGGAAGGGAATGGGGTTACAAAATTCCATACCCTGCTGGACTTATTCTTCCAGGAGCAGTTGATGTTGCAGCTTCCCACAGACGTGAGGGCATGGGTCTATGACATAAACCTCCGACTTATGAGGATGCAGCAAAAATGGCAGATGAGTATGTGGCCAGCCGCGTTGCAATGAAAGACCCTGTAGCACCCAAAGGAGCAGGCCATGCGGCCCAGGGCACTAAAACTACCCCTCAGTGGACACACCAGCCTGCAGAGATCAAACATGAGAGGCGGTATTACTCCTGCAATAAGGTTGGACATCTCAGGACAGATTGTCCGAACCGGGACCGGGGCCCCCATCAGGGGCAACGCTCACCAGCTGCGAGGCCGGTCGCCCGTGTGTGGATGGCACACACAGAGGAGCCAAATACAGCCATGGAACCAGCCCACAGAGGGATGTCCAGCAGAAAAACTGCACTTGACACCTCGGGACCAGCGGCGGAGAGAGGAGAACATCAGGTTGCTTCAGTCGGGATGCAGCCCAATGATGTCTGGCAGAAGCATCTGCGGAAGGTGACCAACAGGAAACGGCAGGCGGATGGCTTGCTAGAGTCTGGTGCCACCGTGACTCTGGTTCCCCCTGATATGGTGCAACCAGAGGATTTGCTCCTGAGCACCTAGGATGCAAGTGACCATTCCAAACGGAGGACCGCTGTCACTCCAGGTTGCCCGGGTCTTTTTGGACTGGGGTCCGGACGTGGCATGAGGGAGGTGGGGGTTTTGCCTGGGTTAGATGCCAAGATCTTTCTCGGTAACGACCTGGGGCATGTTACCTGCATTTTCACAGCTGAGCTGGCGCCTGTTGCAGCGATCACCAGGAGCCAGTCATCAAGCATCGTAGCAGAACCAGCCCCTGTCCCCCTACCTACGGTTCAAGCAGTCTCTGCGGAGACCAGACAGGTAAGCCAAACTCAGTCGCTTTCTGACATTGACTTACTGTTCCCTTTACCTGTTCCATGTCCCCCTGACTCAGGTATGACCGGAGGATGGCCAGAGTTAGGTACCCAGTTTAGGGATGCGGTGCGATCAGATCCTAGCTTGAAGGGCATGAGACTTCGCGCTGTCCAAGTCTAAGTCAAGCAATGGGTCTGATTATTTCTTGTGGCACCGCGAGCTCCTGTATAGAGAGCAAGGGACTACAGGGTTAGATGAGGTATGAACGGGGAAGAGACAGCTAGTGGTACCCCGGGAGTACAGGCAGCAGTTGTTGCAGGTCGCCCACTCCATTCCACAAGCGGGGCATCAGGGGGTCGCTCGGACGTGAGCCCGGCTGTTGTAGCGTTACTACTGGCCGGGGGCATCTAGCAAGGCGGCAGAGTTCTGCCGATCCTGTGATGCGAGTAGGTAAGGTGGGTGACCGTGTGAAGGCACCCCTGAACTCGTTACCGGTAATAGGGGAACCCTTTCAGTGGGTATCTATGGACCTCGGGGGACCCCTCATGGTTTCCAGCTGGTCAGGGATGCGCTACATCCTCACGGTGGTGGATTTTGCCACCCAGTACCCTGTGGCGGTAGCGCCTGCCATTATTGATGCTAGGGCAGTAGCTAAAGCTCTGTTAGACTTTTTTTCTAGGGTAGGTTTTCCCTAGTGAGATTCTAACCGATCAGGGGTCGCAATTAATGAGTGAATTGCTCCAGTGCCTCTGGGATGCGTGCGGGGTGAAGCACTAGCGTACGACCCCTTACTACCCCCAAACCAACGGACTGTGTGAGATGTTAAATGGTACCATGAAGCAGATGCTGCGAACATTGATAGAGGCAGGGGGAAAAGACTGGGAGATTCACCTGCAGCACTTGCTTTTTGCATACCGAGAGGTACCGCAGGAGTCTACATGCTTCTCTACCTTTGAGCTGCTATACGGTCACAAGGTATGTGGATCTCTGGACTTATTCCGTGAGGGATGGGAAGGGGAAGCTACCAATACTGACGCTTCTATGCCTTAATATGTGGTAGATCTCAGAGACCGATTAGAGATGCTCATGGGGTTGGCGTAGGACAAAGAATGGAAAGACTGGGAGATTCACCTGTAGCACTTGCCGTTTGCATACCGAGAGGTACTGCAAGAATCTACAGGCTTCTCTCCCTTTGAGCTACTATATGGTCGCAGGTACGGGGACATCGGGACCTATTCCGTGAGGGATGGGAAGGGGAGACTACCAATACTGATACTTCTGTGCTTCAGTATGTGGCAGATCTCAGAGACCGGTTAGAAATGCTTATGGTTCTAACTTCAAGGCACTGAGTCCTCCGCGGCCATCTGCAGCAGGCTCCTCTGCTGCCGCCCGGTAGTGGTGCTGCAGGTCCCCCCCCCACGTGTCTTCCCTCCCCCAAAGCCACCTTGGCCCTAGGCCTCCAGATCCACAATCCTCTGTCCCCCCCCCTCCCCCCCATCCTTCTCCCCAGTCCCTACCGGAATCCGTAGCCCCCTCCCTCCACCCGCAGAAAAATCGTTGTTACTTATATTCACTAGAGTTGGTTTACCTAGTGGGATTCTAACTGATCAAGGGTCACAATTCATATCAGAATTGTTACCGTGTCTCTGGGATGCGTGCGGGGTGAAGCACCAACGTACAACCCTTTACGACCCCCAAACCAACGGACTGCGTGAGAGGTTCAATGGTACCCTGAAGCAGATGCTTTGAGTGTTTATAGAGGCTGAAGGGAAAGACTGGGAGATTCACCTGTAGCAATTGCCGTTTGCATACCGAGAGGTACTGCAAGAATCTACAGGCTTCTCTCTCTTCGAGCTGCTATATGGTCGCTGGGTACGGGGACCTCTGGACCTATTCCGTGAGGGATGGGAAGGGGAGACTACCAATACTGATACTTCTGTGCTTCAGTATGTGGCAGATCTCAGAGACCGGTTAGAAATGCTTATGGGGTTGGCACAGGCTAATCTCAGGGAGGCTCAGACTAAGCAGAAGACTTGGTATGATCAGAATGCCCGAAGCAGAGAGTTCATCCCAGGACAGCAAGTACTTGTTCTGAAACCCACTCGGGAGAACAAATTAATGGCTGCCTAATCAGAACCGTATCCGGTACTACGAAAGATGAATGAGTGCAACTATGTTGTACAGGTAGATGCTGAGACAGGGAGGACCAAAACATATCACATCAACATGCTCAAGGAGTATGTAGCCCAGAGTGTGGCATCGGTGCTGGCTATTTGCAGCCCACCGATGGGGGATCCAACAGGCAGTGCCCTGCCAGATCTCTTAGGAGAGGCTAGGCAGGGGGGTACTGTAGAGCAGGTGGAGATAGGTGTCACGGTAGCTTATGACAAGATATAATGAACACCAAATATCTGGGTTGAACTGAACGAGGCTTAGATATAATAAAATATAATTTATTCCTTAAAAAGGTGAACACAGCAATATAGTACAATTAACAGACAAGAAGGTAACACTTACTTAGGGTTGGGGGATGGAGAAGTATCAGCTAGAAATTCTCCAGCAATCCCGTGACATTCAAGATGGTATCATAAGAAGAACTAAAAACTATAGGGTTGACACAGTTTATATACCTGTGTAACCCTATTCTTAACATTGAATACAGACTATTGGTGAACAATTATCTGTATCCAATCCCTAACGTGGAGACACAGATTAACCCATGCCCCCCAGCTAATTAGCCCATGTGTACTGGGACTCTATGGGTAGCCCCATAATTAAATCAGGGGCAATGACCAGTTTACCAAATGAAGTATCTGCATTGTTTGTAGGTGTAGACATAACACTTACAAACCACTCCAGTTTGATGATTCTCCGCCCTCAGGTAACAATTAGACTGGCAGTGTCTGTTGATTAATATTTAGTCTCTAGACATTGGGTAAACAATCAGGGCAGTTAACTTTTTGATCACCGTGCTTAGGCTAATCAGCCGGCTGCCCTTCATGGCCTATTAGCCTAGCAGATGGCGTCTGCATTTTCAGAACAGATCCAAAATACCATACATATACACTTTAATATCTACACATATTAATAAGTTTCATTCTGGTGGGCTCAGTGGGTCGACCTTTGCCAGTTTTTAATGCCTACAGTGACTCCACATATTGGCCAAATATCAACTCTCTGCGACCTCCAGAACTGGAGATACAGAAATGCACTTTGAAACATCTTTAAAATACAGGATTATAATGAAACATGGGAACAGGGGAACATACATTTTCATGACATGACAAGGTGTAAACCACATTCCTGGACCGCAGTCCAGTTAACCCCTTGCCTCCCTGGTGAGGTCTGGGGGTGGCCATATGGGGTGCAACCCCTTTAATACCGGGCCAACCCCCTCTCCCTCTACAATAGGGTCTCAGCTGAGTGTCAGGCAGAGAGCAGAATCCATGGCTATGCTAGGACAGTATAGGGCTCTGTTCACAGACAAGCCAGGGAGGACACACATTACTGAGCACCCAGTGCTTACAGGGGATTTGAGACCCCTACACAAGCATGCTTACCGGGTCTCAGCAGAAATTAAGGGCAGCATAGAGAGGGAAGTAGAGGACATGCTGGCCCTAGGGGTAATTGTACCATCCCAGAGCCTTTGGGCTTGTCCGGTAGTCCTGATACCTAAGTAGGATGGGACCACCCGGTTCTGTGTGGACTACCGGCAGCTCAACGCAGGGACGGTATCAGATGCCTACCCCATGCCCCGCATGGATGTGCTGCTGGATGAACTCGCGGGGGCACGGTATCTGACCACCATGGATCTCAGCAAAGGGTATTGGCAGATCCCATTGACCCAAGAGGCTAGGGAGAAGTCGGCCTTCATTACCCCAATTGGCCTCTATGAGTTTTTAGTGTTGCCATTTGTGATGAAGAATGCACCGGCTATCTTCCAACGCCTGGTCAATCGTTTGCTAGAGGGATAGTAAGGGCCTATCTGGATGATATTGCTGTGTTCAGTAACTCCTGGGAATCACACTTAATTCATGTAGCTGCGTTGCTAGCCAGGATTAGGTAAGCAGGTCTCACCTTAAAACCTACCAAGTGCTTAGTAGGGAGGGCTGAAGTTTCATACCTAGGGCATCGGGTGGATGGAGGGCACCTCAAGCCAGAACCAGCTAAGGTAGAGGCAGTAGTGCAGTGGCCCACTCCCAAAACCAAGAAGCAGGTTATGGCTTTCCTAGGCACCGCAGGCTACTAAAGGAAGTTTATACCCCAGTATAGTGCCATTGCTAAACTTCTTACTGACAGCCCAGAAGCGACTGTCTGTGCTGGCAGTCTGGTCTCCAGCCTGTGAAGCTGCATTCCAGGTTTTGAAGGCTGCATTAGTCAGTGCACCCATCCTACCTGCCCCAGATTATTCCAAAAAGTTTCTGGTGCAGACTGATGCCTCAGACTTTGGCATTGGGGCTGTGCTCAGCAAGGTGGGGGAGGAGGACAGTGAACATCCAGTGATGTATCTGAGCCACAAGCTGCTGCCCAGAGAAGTGACCTATGCCACTATTGAGAAGGTGTGTCTAGCCATAGTATGGGCTCTCAAGAAATTACAGCCCTATCTGTACCTATACCTTCATGGTTATTACGGACCATAACGCCCTAAGTTGGTTACAGAGGGTGTTGGGAGAGAATGCCAAACTCTTGCGCTGGAGCCTTGCAGTGAGCATGGTAATGCGGATGGCCTCTCCCGACAGGACAATCCCCATGAACTACTGACTTAAAAAACTATTAGGTCAGCCCAACCACCAGAGGAGGTGGCCAGGGCAGACCTTGGGTTTTGAGTGAGGGAGGTGTAGCGAAAATAGCGTTAATCAGCGCATTAATAAAGGCAGTATGCTAAGCTGGTTAACTCTATTTCGCATTGGGGATGAAGGGGTTAATTTTATAGGCACTACACATGTATTATTTTCCGCTCTGTACCTGATTGGCCCAGTTTTGCAAGCTATTCCCTGCCTGCTGTAATGACAATGAATGCATTGCCTGCTATATCCGTTGGACACACAAGATGGAGTAGTGAGCACCAAAGCCAGCACTGATTGATGAAGCGTGGCAAAAAGTTAAAGGGTTGATTGTAGAATGGGTATCCATCGGTTTGACCTGTAACCACAAGTCAATTGGATAAGTGGCTTGCGGTTAAAGTCTGAAGAGTCTTACCGATAGAATGTATTCGTCCCTTGTTAGCCTCGTAACTTGAAAGGCGGAAAGTCAATTGCCGTGGGAATTGTGTCAATTGACCTGAGAATTCGGTGAACTTGGCTCCCACAAGCCGGCATTTCAATTAAGGGGGCTAACTAGGGAACGGAATGGGCTAGCACCCTGATTTTTGGTGTGCAGCCCCAGAGTAATACCCCAAGCACACACATATTAAAAATATAACTTTGGGATAAGTGGAACACATATTTTTAATAAAGTGCCTTTCTGTCTGCTGTTAAAATGTACAGGCAGGATATGTTTTTTCCTACTTGCCTTTGTAATACACCCAGTAACCAAATGTTTTACACACATGAGCTGGGGCTCTTTCGTATGCAACCTTCATAGACCCCCTGTTGAAGCACTGCCTATGGGTCTAGGGAAGTGTTGCGGATGAAAGCCCCCAGAGCCGCATGTGTGAATTAGCCGGGATGCTCGCTGAATGGGAGATCCTGTTAGTCATCAGGGCTAGTTCACAGCTTGAGTCCAACTCCTAGCCTGGGAGTCACCAGGCAAAAGGAGAGTATCCATATGGTAAGCAGCCAAAGTGTCAGGTTGGCACAGGCGCTGTACCAACCGGAAATCCCTGTAGTGCCCACTCTGCAAACTGTGGGGAAGTTGGAGATTGGTGGGTCAAAGGTTCCCAATAAGGGAATTGGACGGATATGTTGTAGATAGGCTAGCAAACTCTATATACAGGCCCGCCGACCTATCCCCGTTGTCTTTCCTTCTCTCTTTAACCATGTGATTGAATTACCACTTTGCTTCTAATAGCGGATAAGAGCAGCAGCAACGTTCCCGGAACGCTACGAGTTAATTACATCGGAATCAAGGATATAACTCAGCTTCAGGATTTCGTTAGTGCTGGGGGTTATCAAACGAACCCCAACGGACCAGAACAAACTTTACACTATTCACGGACATATTGGGCTGGCAACTTGCGCCCCTTGCAAAAGGACTGCATTTTAAAAAGACCTTATTCCAGTGCTTTGTTTCGTCTCTGGACATTTTATCCCGTTCTCTTCCTACATAAGTGTTTGTCAAGTGTATTCTAAGGTTGTCATGTGTCTGTCTATTTAGGAAATAAATGTCAGTTTATTTTGCTCAACTTGTGTGCTCAAATCGGGACCCCCAAAAATATAAAATTGTAGATAAGTTCCGTCCACCGTGACTAAGTTTAAGGGTAGTATTCGTGGGTTGATATCCAGTGGTCAGCGCCTCCAGCTGTGACAGGACCCCAGGCTGTGGGATGTCAGCTCCCATCACTGCACCCTTTAATCCTCCTGCCCAGTAACCGACGCCTCTGTCTGATGAAGAAGCAGATTTATTTTCATACTCTCTCCACACTTATCCTCTTAGTCTCCCGCAGCACCGGACTTCGGGATGGTGCAGGCTCCATCTCTTGGGACACTCTGACTGGATATGGTCTAAGCCAGCTGGCTTAGAATGGCATGCTTGCCCCTCAATGGGGAAGGCTCATAGCCCTCTTATTCCCCTTAGAGAGAAGAGACAGACTTCATTATTTTACTCTCTTCTGCTTCCTCACCCTTTGGGAGGGTAGAGCAAGACTCTTCCCACACCCTCTCTCTCTGGAGGGTGAAGCTTGACTCTCTCCACACCCTCTCTCTTTGGAGGGTGAAACTGGACTGACTTTAGATCCTCCCCAGAAGAATCTAGAAGGGGCGGGCTCATGGACTGTACCCACCGTCAAGGGGCTGTACACAGGCCATGAGACACCACCTTCCTTCCTCTTATAGGAAAGGCAAGGGGGGGTGTCACTGCCCATAGATTAACCCACTACTGCCTGGAACTTATCAGGGCTTACATAGTAGTTACACTATGTGGGGGAAAACAGGTAAGATGGGACATACCCTGTTTTGTTGGTGCCATTTACTGTGTTTGAGTGAAGTGTGATTATATACAGTGGTTGTGTTATTATTGTGAGTATTATTTCCTATGAGGAGTCAATCCCGCCTACACTGGGATCCTCTTAAGTGGAGGTGCAGCACCGCGAGAGATAACATCCCAGGCTCCCCAAGAGCGGAGGCTTTGGCTTCCTGTAAGCCTCACAGGTACAGCAGCACGCGTGATCGCCTGCGGTTTCACTTAGGCATGGGGTAAAGGGGGTTACATGTACACACATTATTGTTAGTGTTAATTTATCTATTTGATGTTTTCTTTATTTTTTTGTACTTATAGTAGTCAAAAACAGCTCTTGGCTAATAGGGCTATTTGCCATTAATAATAGCATGTTCTTGTATAGCGCTGCTAATTATATGCAGCGCTTTACAGAGACATTTTGCAGGCACAGGTCCCTGCCCCGTAGAGCTTACAATCTATGTTTTTGGTGCCTGAGGCATAAGGAGATAAAGTGACTGCCCAATGTCACAAGGAGATGACACCAGGAATTGAACCAGGCTCCCCTGCTTCACACTCTCAGTGTCAGTCAGTGTCGTTACTCACTGAGCTACAAACCTACATTACGGGGGCGGGGGGATTGAGGGGTGGCAATGCTTTACAAGGCAAATAGGTATCGAAGGGTAAAGTAGTGTAGTTTTACTCTGGTATTACCCTTTGGTGCCTGTAGTACACTTTGGTAGCCACAGACATCAACGGGCTTAATGTATTTTCTACCATAGGGATGGTAATATATTGATACCCTGCCCCCTTCCCCCTCCCCCCCACCCCCCACACTTTGTATCATGCAGTAACAAATTTGGGATTATCAGTGGAGTTGATCGCCGCATTGCAACGCATCTTAAAATATCACACCTAGTAAAATTTTGCTGCAGTGTTCATGATTTCAGTCATAAAATTACAGCAAGCGCATCCAATATTTGTATTTTAACCTGTGTTATATTATATCTATTTTACCGGCGATTGATGACTCTTGGCCAAAGCGCCTGTCCGTGAACTCTACTAGATGGGTATCTTCTTTTTTAAACTGTATCCATACTATGATATATTGGCTTTGCATACTACATACTCTATATGCTATGTACAGTATATGACACATGATTTCATTGTTGCTTTTTTTTAACATGACAGGCAGCTCTGAAATCTTACTGTGAGGGCATAAAAAAGTCATCAGAAATGCTGTGACTAAGTAAAAAACTAAATTAACTCATTAACTTTATTTTTCTGCCTCAGGGCAACTGGAGAGAAGAAATCTTGTACTTTCCTTTTACTTTAAAATAGTTCCAGAAAGTTCTGATTGATCGGCATTGTGTTGGCCCTCTGACAAGCTAGGGGTTACAAAATGTTCTCATAATGCCTCCAGTCTTGTGTAAGGAATATCACAAGATTCTGAGATCTCCAAATACTTATATATTCATTTACCTCCAGACTGCGCTCACATTATGTATTTGTCTTGTATTTGTATGCAGGTGTAAATATAGTTTTATACTTACTGATATACCAAGTGATTCATCATATGAATTCCTTCAGGGTATAGTCTCAGAGTCATTATAATTTGTATGAGCATTTTCCTGTGTACATTTATTTTTTGAGAAATAAAGTCCACAGAATGTGTGGTGCTCAGAACCAGCGAGAACAGACATATAATAACGGTATTGACAGATTTCCTATCAGGAGGACCCTCAATGCATTCTGTATGTAAAAGGCTTATATTGCAGAGGAGAACCTTAATAAAGCGCTATGGCGTGAAACGCGTAGGAGGGCTGATACCTCCGCTTTTATAAGATGACCTAATACATTTTCTTTTTTTTTATGGGACTTCTCTGTATTTTTCTTGATTATTTTTTCCTTTTTGTGCATGGCATTCTTCATTCAGTTGTCTACATTTATTTTTTAATAATATGTTTAGGCGATAGATAGATAGATAGATAGATAGATAGATAGATAGATAGATAGATAGATAGATAGATAGATAGATAGAAAATGGAAATATTACTGATTGCTCATTTGCATGTCTTAGACAGGTCTGCAACCCTGCCTTTCACCAATATCACCCAGCACACAGCGCTTCCACTGCAGCAAGGGATTCTGGGAAATGACATGCAAATGAGCACACATTGCCACCATTCTTTAAATATTGTGTTTTTATTTGCGTTTAACCAGCATTGTGGCAGCATAAGGATTTAACGGGTTTGCTTCAGTGTATCTGAGCACTTCATATTATATATATATATATATATATATATATATATATATATATATATATATATATAAAAAGAAAAATACAGCGCAATCCTATACAATGATCAATCTCAATATGTAAAATTAAACCACATATATATCGGAAGGTAATAACCCTTACACTCTAACTATCCCTATTCCAACCTGCTGCCGTTTAGGTCCACGGCTCCACAAAAGCTGCAAATAGGTAGATACCACAAGAATGACCTAGGCGCAAAGAGAGAAAAAAAGGAAAAACATAGGGTAGTATGTACTGACTGGTAACACCTTTAAATGGTAAGATATGCACTCACAGTTAATAAAGCAATGTCAAGCCTTTTATCCACCCTGGGATCTGGATCAGAACACGGTTTCCCAATCCTCCTCAGACTTCTTGGGATAATACTTCAAGCAATTCACAAATGTCTGCAACAGGGTCCCAAGTACCTGTCCTCCGTCTCATAGGTTGACCATGTACATATCGGGAAGGTAAGGGACACAAATATAGTGTAACTCTGTTTTAATAGTAAAAAACATTAATATACCATGATAGGTAAAAAATCCACATTTTATGAGCACTTACAAAAGCAGTTGAGACTACTAGGAGTATCTCACACTCGTCCTGTAGACTGGCTTATAACTAAACTCACAGTGTCCTGCAACTGGTGTCTCGGTACACCTCTCGTGCTTCCGTATCACGTGACCGCGGCTGGATCTTTGCACTCCTTCAAGCACTCACTGTCCTGCAACTGGTGTCTCAGTACACCACTCGCCCTTCCGTGTCACGTGATTACGCGACTTGCGTCTAGGTATCGCGAGATTTTCGCACTCCTCCTCTGCTGATATCACAAATGCAGGTTATGGACACAGGATATATACACGTCCTCTCACGCATACACTGGCACAATGAACCAACCCGCCCTATGCGTTTCTCTGTAAAGGCTTGGTCAGGGGCTGCTGGGAACTGTAGTTCCTTTGTGGAGGTTCCTGGCACTGGCCGCCACTGTCATGCCCCTACTGCACATGTGCAAACATTCTGCACATGCGCAAATTGTCCCTACACACCAAAATGGCGACACCCTGCAGAGGGAACTACCGGAGCCAAGCCGTTCGACGTTCCCTACTCCCCCACAGTGCCGCCCACACCTTTTCCTGCCTCCGCTGCTAGGCACAGCTGTGCCAGGAGGTAAGAGAACACTGAGCACCAGGGGGACCCTGCTATATCTACATATAGCATAATGAGTGAAGATATTGGGAGTGTTGGGGCAGAAATGGCAAGGCTGGGGGATACTGATTCCTCTAGCAGCCAGGGGAATAGTTTTTCCAGCACAGTGGGGACTCAGGATGCTCAGATACCAAGAAAGATTGTGGTGGTAGGGGACTCCATTATTAGGAAGGTAGATAGGGCAATCTCTTGCCATGACCGCATGAACCAAACAGTTTGTTGTCTCAAGGGTGCTCGGGTTCGGCACATTGCGGATCGGGTAGATAGATTGTTGGGGGGCTGGGATTGACCCGGTTGTCTTGGTACATGTTGGCACCAATGACAAAGTAAGAGAAAGGTGGAGGGCCCTAAAAATTATTTCAGGGATCTAGGCCAAAATTTAAGGCAAGGACATCCAAGGTAGTATTTTCTGAAATACTACCAGTGCCATGCGCTACCGCAGGGAGAAAGTCAAAGATTAGGGAGGTTAATGCATAGCTAAGAATTTGGTGCAGGAAGGAGGGTGTTGGGTTTTTAGAGCACTGGGACTCCTTTTCTGAGAGGTGCCATCTATATTCTAGGGACAAATTGCACCTCAATGAAGAGGGATCTTCTGTGCTAGGGGGGAGAATGTTAAAAAGGTTGGAGGAGATTTTAAACTTCGATGGAGGGGGAAGGGGAATGAAACAGATAACGAGATAAATAGAATAGAGGAGGATAAAGGTGGTTATGGACGTAGAATGGGGCAAGCGCGAGTTTGACAAGCAGTGAGACACCCATAGTTAATACAGATAATACTAGAAAACTTCTAAACACTAATCGAAGTGGGCACAGAAAGGAAGGAGCAGATAAGATAATAATACCGGCTGAAAAAAAACTGAAATGCGTGCTTGCTAATGCAAGAAGCCTGAGGCCTTGTCGATGCTCCCTGCTGGCGTGCTGAGGCGCGCTGAGGCGCAGGGAAAGCGGGTGCTTTCCCTGGCCTTACAGTTGCTTACCACACACGCTGTCAGCGGGCCATCAGGGGGCGGGCCAGGGGCGGGCCGGGGGCGGGCGCACTCATTGGGCGAACCACTAACGTGACCGGCCTGTCGCGGCTTCAAGCGGGGGAATTTTAAATTCCCCTAAGACCTGCGCTTCCGCAAGCGCGCGGAAGCGCAGGTGAGCCCCTACTAAAGCCGCTCTAATTGCGCTGATGCTCCTTAGTAGTGGTGACCGGAGCTCCTTTCCAAGAGTTCCCTCGTGTTCGGGGTGGATGGTATGTCGCTGGAAAGCGGAACTTCCAGGCGGATGTGACGTCACGCACCGCGGGGCTTCCTGGAACGAGCATCAGTGCGATTTACATCTGTATTGCCTGTTTCCTTCTATTGTCCTGTAAGTAGGGTTTCACTTTTACCCCTCTGGACCTTGGTGCTATTCCCTGTACCCTCTGGATACCCAGCATTATGTGTTGTTATTAAATAGCTTTGTGTTAAGTTCATAGCCTTGCTAGTGTTGTTTTGTCTGTGTGTTATGTTTGTTTTGTGTTGTTAGTCCTGAATGCCCTTTGTCAACATTGATTGGCATACTGCACCATCATTTGTTTTGTTGTCTTTTCTTCACATATTGCACTGCTGCATGGTGAGAGCCGTCTGTTAACCCCTTCACTGTCTATTCATTTAAGGACACTTTTGGGATTCTCCACTGAATGGTTTGGACTTTTATTTTATTGACATTTATTCAATGGACTTCTTAGGCGCCAGTAATTCTTCTTTTCCAATTGGAGAAGGCATCAAAACTGGGTCATGTTTGCATAATGGGGGATTTTAATTATCCAGACATAGACTGGGGAAATTAGATTAGGGTTACAACAAAAGGAAACAGGTTTTTGGGGGGCTTAAAGACAATTATATGACCGAAATTATTGAGGAACCAACCAGGAGAGGGGCAGTTCTGGATTTGGTCATATCAAACAATGTAGAAGTAATAACAAATATTCAAGTCCTGGAACATTTGGGTAAAAGTGATCATAACATGGTCTCATTTGAAATAAATTATCAAAAAACAGATTACTTGGGTTCAACAAAGACTTTAAACTTTAGAAAGGCAGATTTTAATAAACTGAGGTCTAATCTACAAGTAATACACTGGGATGATGTTTTTGCAGGGGGAAATGTAGAATATAAATGGGCAGTCTTTAAAACATTGTTAGAAAAGCACACTTATCAGTGTATACCCTTGGGTAATAAGTATAAAAGAAATAAGTCAAAACCAATGTGGCTAAATAAAGAGGTAGGGGAGGAAATGGAAAAGAAGAGACAGGCGTATAGATTCTTTAAGTCAGAAAAGACAGAGACATCGTATCAGAATTATAAGGAATGAAACAAAAATCGCAAAAGGGCAATCAAATTAGCAAAAATGGATAATGAAAAAAGGATTGCAATAGAAAGTATGGTCAACCCTAAAAAGTTCTTTAAGTACCTTAATAACAAAAAAATGAGAAAATAAAACATAGGACCCTTTCAGTGTGAGATGGGTAGGCAGATTATTGGAGATACGGAAAAAGCAGAGGTATTAAACACGTTCTTTGCCTTTGTGTTTATCAGGGATGCATCAATGTCAATAGTAGTGCCGTTGGAGGTAGCCACAACCTCCATATTAATGAACAATTGGTTAACTGAGGAAGAAGTTCATAAGCGGCTTGAATAAATTAAAGTAAATAAGGCACCTGTCCCCGATGGCATACATCCAAGAGTTCTCAAGGAGTTAAGTTCAGTAATAGCCAAACCATTACATTTAATATTCAAGGACTCCATTTCCACAGGCTCAGTACCACAAGATTGGCGTAAAGCAGATGTGGTGCCTATATTTAAAAAGGGAGCTAGATCATCACAGGGAAATTACAGACCTGTAAGCCTGACTCCAATAGTGGGGAAACTACTTGAAGGTTTAATACGGGATAATATTCAGGAATACCTAATGGAAAACAAAATGATTAGTAATAGTCAGCATGGATTTATGAAGGATAGATCATGCCAAACTAACCTTATTTGTTTCTTTGAGGAGGTAAGTAGGAATTTAGACCAGGGTAATGCAGTTGATTTGGTCTACTTAGATTTTGCAAAGGCTTTTGATATGGTTTCACACAAGAGGTTGGTGTACAAAATAAAGAAAATTGGACTCAGTAATAATATATGCCCCATGATTGAAAACTGGTTAAAGGACAGACAACAGAGGGTTGTCAAAAATAGAACTCTTTTTAGGTTGGGCGAAAGTCGTGAGTGGAGTACCTCAGGGATCGGTACTGGGACCCCTGCTTTTTAACTTGTTTATTAATGACTTTGAGGTTGGCATCGAGAGCAAAGTCTCCATCTTTGCTGATGATACTAAATTGTGTAAGGTAATAGAATCAGAGCATGATGTAATTTCTCTTCAGAAGGACTTGGAGAGCCTGGAAACGTGGGCAGGTAAATGGCAGATGAGGTTTAATACAGATAAATGTAAGGTTATGCATTTGGGATGCAAGAATAAACAGGTTACTTACAAATAACATGGAGATATATTGGGGGAATCCTTGATGGAGAAGGATTTACGTGTGCTTGTAGACAACAGGCTTAGCAATAGTGCCCAATGTCATGCAGTAGCTGCAAAGGCAAACAAGATCTTATCTTGCATTAAACAGGCAATGGATGGAAGGGAAGTAAACATAATTATGCCCCTTTACAAAGCATTATAAGACAACACCTTGAATATGGAGTACAATTTTGGGCACCAATCCTAAGAAAAGACATTATGGAACTAGAGAGAGTGCAGAGAAGAGCCACTAAATTAATAAACGGGATGGGCAATCTAACTTATGAGGAGAGGCTAGCAAAATTAGATTTATTTACATTAGAAAAGAGGCGTCTAAGAGGGGATATGATAACTATATACAAATATATTCAGGGACAATACAAGGAGCTTTCAAAAGAACTATTCATCCCAAGGGCAGTACTAAGGACTCGGGGCCATCCCCTAAGGTTGGAGGAAAGGAGATTTCACCCACAACAAAGGAAAGGGTTCTTTACAGTAAGGACAATTAAAATGTGGAATTCATTACCCATGGAGACTGTGATGACAGATACAATAAATTTGTTCAAAAAACTTTGTACATCTTTTTCGATAGGAAAGGTATACAGGGATACCAAATAAGTATACATGGGAAGGATGTTGATCCAGGGATTAATCCGATTGCCAGTTCTTGGAGTCAGGAAGGAATTTATGTTTCCCCTTATGAGATATCATTGGATGATATGACACTGGGGTTTTTTGTTTGCCTTGCTCTGGATCAATAAGTAAGTATAGATATAGGATAAAGTATCTTTGTCATAATTTAGCATAGGTTGAACTTGATGGACGTACATCTTTTTCCAACCTCATCTACTATGTAACTATGTAACTATGAAGAAGGATTTGACTGTTCTAAGAAGAGAGAGCATTTGCATTTAAACCACACACATAAGTATTTGTGTTGTATTATAATTACTCGTACTGTTCTGTTTAGCACATTAATTATGATTGTCATTGCATTATTTTGGTTGATATGACAATGGATGGTCAGCCTTTAAATACTGTATGTACACCATGAAATTTCTTCATAAAGATGTGATTCTGTGAATACAGCAAGATTAAAAATACGTTTCTGTAGCACATTGCCATGTTTATTCAGTTAAAAAGTAACATCAGTGAGTATAAAGTAAATATTATCTTGCCCTATAAATGCAGCATTCAGAGCCCTGCATTTATATTCCTGACTTCTGCACAAACAGAATGCTGTGGATCCTTGTATTCTGTCTCACTATAGGATGGGGACATGGGAAGATTTCGCTGAGCCCAGGTTAGTCCGGTAAATTAATTCTACTTTAATTGTAACAAGAAAAAAATGTTTTGTTTTAGAAATGTAACTTATTTCAACTTTCTTTTTTTTTTTTTGTCTTCTCTTCATTTTTTTAATATACTATATCAGGGGTTTTCAACTTCATTCCTCAATACCCTCCCCCCCCCCCACCTCCCCAGAGTAGGGTACTGTACGCATGGCACAGAGAGTCGGGCCCCCCTGAGAACCTGACACATCCTTAAAAGCTGCCCTTCACGGGAGTTTACAGGACTGCAGTTGAGCACCCCTGTGCTACATAGCTTCTTCTGTTATTAATATGTTAAAAAAAAAAACAATTAATAACACGTTTAACCTTCCTCTCCCCTTGCAAACGATGTCTCACATTTAGGGGGTTTATGTGAAGTTTCAGACATCTCGAGACGGGAGGGACAGACACTGTTAAATAAAGAAAGTAGCAAAGACAGCCGGGGGCAGACAGAAACAGGAAGGAAGGGTTAGAGCGAGTCACAGATAGGGAGGGGTCCCAATATCCAAATCGTTCTTTCTTCAGTGAACGCAAAAAAGGGACCCGGGCCCAGGACTACAGCTTCCCCCCGACCCCCTGTGCCTGTGCCCCATGTCACGTCCTGGCAAGCCCACCCCTTTTTCTCCTACACACCCTTGCTCTCTCACTCCCGTCTATTCCCCAATGTATTTCTTTCTCCTCCCTCTCTTTCTCTCTTCCCCCTTTCTCACTCACCCTATCTTACTCTTCCTCTCCCTCTCCCCCCTCTCCCTCCCTGTCTTTCGCTCTTTCCTCTATCTCCCTGTCCCCCCTCTTACATCCCCTCTCACACTCTCCCCCCCCACTCAATTCAACTCCCCCATCCCCCTCTCCCCACACTAAACCCCCTACTAATTTTACCCCAAATGGTCAAACACACACACACAATACACCCACAAACCCTGCCCCTCTACACACCCACATACACAATAACCCCTACACACAATGCCCTCACACAAAAAAACTACACACACACACACACACACACACACACACACACACTACCCCACAACAAACAATACACACACACAGACACATACACAACCCCCTCACACACACAAACACAATATACACACACTACCCCCATACACACACACACACACACACACACAATACCTTCCACACACAACCTCCATACACAAAAATAACACGCACCCCACACACACACTACACACACACCAACTACCCCCACACAATACACAATAACCCCTACACACACAATGCCCTCACACAAAAAATCTACACACACAAACACTACCCCCCTACACACACAATACACAGATTTTACTACCACACACACACACTTTAATTACAAATTACTTAATTGAATCAGCATTAATCAGCGCTAACTCTGTAATTGTGGAGGGACAGGAGATATCACATATTTCTACCCCAGGGTTATGTGATATGTAGAGATGAGCAAAACTGGGTGTGTGAGATCAGAAGTTACCAGAACCGAACTTATAGAACCAAGTACAAAACCCTTAAGAGTTTTAGAACAAAAAACCCCAAATAATGTATAACCAAAACCAGAACATCCTGCCAAGTGCCTATCTCTAGATGTTTGTCATATATTTGCAAATTATTTTATGGCGTATTTTTAACATCTCTTGTGCTTTATTTCTTTATATTTTTACACACTTTAAGCACGTTTCAGCTTATTTTGAATTTTGTTCCGATAATTTGGCAAAAATGCGAAACTAAACAGAATGAAATCGTAAAAAGCTTTTAGATCTAAAACAACATCCTAAAGAAAAACACAAACCTTTTTTTTTAAGAACCAAAACACAGGTGACGGTGTGCACGATTAGTAATAGGATTTCTTATAAAACCCTATGTAACAAGTACCCAAGCATTGCAAAGGAATTCCTTCAGGAACTAAAGGGTTTAGCATACAACATAAAAACCCTACAAATAAAACACAAAAAGCATAACATCCATACAGCGTATGTAACTATAAACTCCTTAGTTGCCCCAGGGGCTAGTATTGTCATGGGTTGACTATGAATAGCTGGCCACATGGGTTACTACGGGGTTAATGTACTTTTAATGTACAGCAGGGCCCCGCTTTTCGGCGATCCGCAGATACGCCAATACCGAGAAGGGGGTTGCCATGTATGCGCATGCGCACAACTGGCAAGTCCGAGGTTGCGCATGCGCAGAATGGGGGTCGCTCATGCTCAGATGGGAGGAATTGGCGGTCTGCGCATGTGCACATGCCGAAAGTCTCATGCCTGGGGCCCTCCTGTACAGCAATAGGACTATGTATGTTTCCCCTATTCTGTTATCTACATACAGGGCCCCGGAGAATGTGAGGAACGGGGCGACCACAAATGTTTCGTGTTCTTTGCCCCATCAGGTCTTTTTGTTCCCCCCTCCCCCTCATTTCCTTCTCTCTCCTTTTCCTCCCAGTGTTTCTCTCTCTCTCTTACCCCCTTTGTTATTCAATCTTTCCCCCTTCTGTCTCTGTTCTCCCTTTCTGTCATGTCTCTCTCCTCTCCCCCTCCCCACAGCATGTCTCTCTCTCCTCTCCCCACAGCATGTCTCTCTACTCTCCCCCTCCCCACAGCATGTCTCTCTCCTCTCCCCATCCCTACAGCATGTCTCTCTCTCCTCTCCCCCTCCCTACAGCATGTCTCTCTCTCCTCTCCCCCTCCCCACAGCATGTCTCTCTCTCCCCCTCCCCACAGCATGTCTCTCCTCTCCCCCTCCCACAGCATGTCTCTCTCCTCTCAGCTTCCCCACAGCATGTCTCTCTCTCCTCTCCCCCTCCCCACAGCATGTCTCTCTCTCCCCCTCCCCACAGCATGTCTCTACCTCCTCTCAGCTTCCCCACTGCATGTCTCTCTCCTCTCCCCATCCCCACAGCATCTCTCTCTCCTCTTCCCCTCCCCACAGCATGTCTCTCTCTCCTCTCCCCCTCCCCACAGCATGTCTCTCTCTCCTCTCCCCATCCCTACAGCATATCTCTCTCTCCTCTCCCCCTCCCCACTGCATGTCTCTACCTCCTCTCCCCCTCCCCACAGCATGTCTCTCTCTCCTCTCCCCCTCCCCACAGCATGTCTCTCTATCCTCTCCCCCTCCCCACAGCATGTCTCTCTCTCCTCTCCCCCTCCCCACAGCATGTCTCTCTCCTCTCCCCCTCCCCACTGCATGTCTCTACCTCCTCTCAGCTTCCCCACAGCATGTCTCTCTCTCCTCTCCCCCTCCCCACAGCATGTCTCTCTCTCCTCTCCCCCTCCCCACAGCATGTCTCTCCTCTCCCCCTCCCCACAGCATTCTCTCTCCTCTCCCCCTCCCCACAGCATGTCTCTCCTCTTCCCCTCCCCACAGCATGTCTCTATCTCATCCCACCTTCCCCACAGCATGTCTCTCTCTCCTCTCCCCCTCCCCACAGCATGTCTCTCTCTCCTCTCCCCATCCCTACAGCATATCTCTCTCTCCTCTCCCCCTCCCCACTGCATGTCTCTACCTCCTCTCCCCCTCCCCACAGCATGTCTCTCTCTCCTCTCCCCCTCCCCACAGCATGTCTCTCTATCCTCTCCCCCTCCCCACAGCATGTCTCTCTCTCCTCTCCTCACAGCATGTCTCTCTCCTCTCCCCACAGCATGTCTCTCTCCTCTCCCCCTCCCCACAGCATGTCTCTCTCTCCTCTCCTCACAGCATGTCTCTCTCCTCTCCCCACAGCATGTCTCTCTCCTCTCCCCCTCCCCACAGCATGTCTCTACCTCCTCTCAGCTTCCCCACAGCATGTCTCTCTCAACTTCCCCTCCCCACAGCATGTCTCTCCTCTCCCCCTCCCCACAGCATGTCTCTCTCTCCTCTCCCCCTCCCCACAGCATGTCTCTCTCCTCTCCCCCTCCCCACTGCATGTCTCTACCTCCTCTCAGCTTCCCCACAGCATGTCTCTCTCTCCTCTCCCCCTCCCCACAGCATGTCTCTCTCTCCTCTCCCCCTCCCCACAGCATGTCTCTCCTCTCCCCCTCCCCACAGCATTCTCTCTCCTCTCCCCCTCCCCACAGCATGTCTCTCCTCTTCCCCTCCCCACAGCATGTCTCTATCTCATCCCACCTTCCCCACAGCATGTCTCTCTCTCCTCTCCCCCTCCCCACAGCATGTCTCTCTCTCCTCTCCCCCTCCCCACAGCATGTCTCTCTCTCCTCTCCCCCTCCCCACAGCATGTCTCTCTCTCATCTCCCCTTCCCCACTGCATGTCTCTACCTCCTCTCAGCTTCCCCACAGCATGTCTCTCTCTCCTCTTCCCCTCCCGGCAGCATATCTCACTCTTCCCCCCCACAGCATGTCTTTCTCTCCTCCCCCTATCCTCACTCCTCCCTCTACCCCATCCTTCCTTCTCCCTCTTACCTCTCACTCCCATCCTCTTTCCTCCACACCCCCTCTCCTCCCGCTCCCCTATCCACTTCCCTCCCTCTCCCCTACTCCCTCTCCCCCCATCTCCCCTCCTATACTCTGTCCTCCCTCTATTGCCCATCCTCTGTCCTCCCTCTACCTTTATCCTCTCTCCTTCCTCTACCCCCATCCTCTTTCCTCCCTCTTCCCCATCCTCTCTCCTCCCCATTCTCTTCCCTCCCTGTGATGGTGAAGGGGTACCCAGGCCAGTAAATAAAGGTACTATGCCTTGCTGGGGGCCCCTGAGCCATATTGGGGAATTGTGATTGTCAACTCTTCAACCCAGTAATGGCAGTAACACTGTGCTTTTAATAAAAATGTCTGTGTGTCTCCCACCAGGTATAAGGTGGCGAGAATAATGGGATTTCTACTATACCATGTATTTCTATAACAGCGCAAAGGAAAAGGGGTTTTAAAACCTAGCAGCCTGCAGCACAGCACATAAGAGTTTAGCTAACTTCTGCTAGGAAGGTCCTAGTGCGCTGAGATTTGCTGTGAGCGCTGAGGGAGTAAAATCATTTAAAAAAAAGGCAATAACGCAATTGTTTTATAAAGTTTCATAAAAATTGATGAATGAATGTCCCCCTATTTTAATAGTTCAAACATTATGGGCATAAGGGGATTTTCCTTCAGACGGCCAGAACAGAGGGAAATACTCAAGATTGTAATTGCGGTACTTTAGAAATGTTTGGCAGGAAATTCCTGAGAGGTGAGCAATGCATATGTAACTAGACCCCGCTGGTTTTGTTCCCCGATGTCTGGAAAAGTCCGTAGTTGAAAGCATTAGCCGACTGAAGGTGTGAAGTGGAGAGGGGTAATTTATGCATTCCCCATCTAAGCAAATGGCCCAGATGTTCAGCCAGCTCAGACAAAATGTTGCCAGGTATGGGGGCTTGGTCTGGTATGCTAAGCAGCAAAGGTGCCAGGTTCGCACATGCCCTTAGTAAACTATGAAGACCTCTGCCAGGTTTTGCCAAGTAAGGGCAACCCTGGGATAGGTAGGAATATTATTCCCACGAACGAGATTGGCTGCAGAGGTTACAGATAGGGAGTTTGTCTGCATAAAAATCCCTGCAGCCGATTGGGAGTCAGATTCATCTAAACTGGATTTTAAAACTTTGCAACATCGTAACCCAAGTCAAAAGTTCGTAAGAACTAAGGAATCCAGAACCAATTCTACGGCGGTAGAACGAAGTAAGCAGCTGTGGAGGAGAAACGGGTTGCGAGAGGCGCCCCTATCTAAAGACTGTTTTCGGCTTTAGTTGCGCACAACTGGGAAATTGTGCCTAAAGACTCTATTTCTAAAGATTTTGTTTTGGGAATAGAAGATTTAGTTTTGCCCCGTCCCAGTAAGTGTATTTCAAGTGTTTTTTGCAAATAATCGTGTGTATGTTGATTCTGTAAATACATTACAATTTATTTTATCTCTTGCTTTTCTCAATCAAAGGATCGAGGTATTTTGGTATTAAAAGCATTGGTCTCTCCTGTGACACTCCCTCCCCCATCATCTCTCCTCTCTCTCCCCCCTCCTCTCTCCTCCTTCTACCACCATCCTCTCTCCTCCCTCTACCCCATCCTTCCTTTCCCACATCCTCCCTCTCTCCCATCCTCTCTCCTCCCTTTAACCCCCATCCTCTCTACACCCATCGTCTCTCTCCCTCTACCCCCATACTCCCACTACCCCATCCTCTTTCCTCCCTCTCCCCATATCCACCCTCTAACCCCCATCCTCTCTCCTCTCTCTCCCCAATCAAACCCCATCCTCTCTTCCCCCCACCCTCTCTCCTCCCTCTCCACCCCATCTCCCCCTATCTTCTTTCCTCTCCTCTATCCCCCATCCTCTCTCCTCCCTCTATACCCTCTCTCCCCCCAGCCTCTCTCCTCCATCTTCCCCCCATCATCTCACCTCTCCCCTCCATCCTCTCTCAACCCCCATCCTCTCTCCTCCCCCCACCCTCTCCCCCACCTCTCACCCTATACTCTCCCCCCTCTCACCCTATACTCTCCCCCCTCTCACTCTCCCCCCCTCACCCTATCCTCTCCCCCCTATCACCCTATCCTCTCCCCCTCCATCCTCTCTCCTCCCCCTCTCCATTCTCTCCTCCCCCTCTCCATTCTCTCCTCCACCCCTCCATCCTCTCCCCTCTCCCTCCATCTTCTCTCCTCAACCCCTCCACCCTCTCTCCTCCACCCCTCCATCCTCTCTCCTCCATCCTCTCTCCCTCCCCCTCCATCCTCTCTCTTCCCCAGTGCATCCTCTCCTCCACTTCCATCCTCTCTCCCCCTCTCGCTCTATCCTCTCTCCTCCCCTCATCCCCTCTATCCTCCCTTCTCCATCCTCTCTCCTCCTCCCTTCTCCATCCTCTCTCCTCGCCCACTCTCGATCCTCTCTCCTCCTCCCCCGCTCCATCCTCCTCAAAACCCCTCTTCATCCTCTCTCCTTCCCCCTCCCTCTCTCATCCCCCCATCCTCTCTAATCCCCTCTCCCACACACACACTCTCCCACACACACACACACACACACATACACACTCTCCCACACATACACACACACTCTCCCACACACACAGTTTTAGCTTAACTTAACAGAAAAAAACATTGCAATCTGTATATTATAATATTTTCAACAAAAGACAAAGATACCCAATGCTACATCCAATGTGACAAAAGGCCTTGGGGGGATTCAGTATGGGCCGGGGGGGGGGGGTAGCAGGGCCGGGGGAGGAGGCAGGGGGGAGTTGGATAATCAACTTTGTTAGGACCCGGGCGGGGAGATTTAGAGGGGGGAGGGAAGGCACGTGGGGACCTGCAGCCTGCTGTACCGGGCAGAAGCAGAGGAGGAACCGGGAAGGTAGCGCCGGGGCCTGAGGCCTCAGGCATTGCACGTGCGGGGGGAGAGGGCGCAGCCTGTACCCGTGTTTGCTGGTAGCAGGGCCCAGAGGGGTGGTGAGTTGGATGATCTACTTTGTTAGGCATGTGGGAGCCTGCAATGGTGATGGACCGGGGCGCTCCCTTTGCACAATACTTGCACCAAATGCTATACAGATGCAAGAAGTCAAAAGAATAAATAAACAAATATATGCACATATGGGATGTTAGGTGTCTGCTGCTCAGCCCCAGGGAGAGGATCTTCCCGCGATCCTCAAAGAGACATATGGAAAAGAGAAATAGGGGGGTGCAGACGAGGGTCAGAAACAATGGCTGAACGATAATTAGATTGACAAAAGGGTGACGGGGATGCACAAAAAATGTACTCACGCGGGCCTGTGTGGTACTGGGTGTTGCTTTCAGTATCTTTTAGTCTCCTTCTTCGCAATCAGTCCCACTCCTTCTCCCTCAGGAAAAGCCACACATAGGAGTGACCCGGTGGCCCCCCACATAGGAGTGACCCGGCGGCCCCCACATAGCAGTGATCCGGCAGCCCCCCACATAGCAGTGACCTGGCGGCCCTCACATAGCAGTGATCCGGTGGCCCCCCACATAGCAGTGACCCGGCGGCCCCCACATAGCAGTGACCCGGCGGCCCCCACATAGCAGTGATCTGGCAGCACCCCACATAGCAGTGACCCGGCGGCCCCCACATAGCAGTGATCTGGCAGCACCCCACATAGCAGTGACCCAGCGGCCCCCACATAGCAGTGACCTGGCAGCACCCCACATAGCAGTGACCCCGCAGCCCCCCACATAGCAGTGACGCGACGGCCCCCCACATAGCAGTGACCCAGCAGCACCCCACATAGCAGTGACGCGACGGCCCCCCACATAGCAGTGACCCAGCAGCACCCCACATAGCAGTGACCCGGCGGCTCCACACATAGCAGTGACCTGGTGGCCCCCCACATAGCAGTGACCTGGTGGCCCCCCACATAGCAGTGACCTGGCGGCCCCCCACATAGCAGTGACCTGGCGGCCCCCCACATAGCAGTGACCTGGCGGCCCCCCACATAGCAGTAACCCGGCGGCCCCCCACATAGCAGTAACCCGGCGGCCCCCCACATAGCAGTGACCTGGCGGCCCCCACATAGCAGTGACCCGGCAGCCTCCACACATAGCAGTGACCCGGCAGCACCCCACATAGCAGTGACCCCGCAGCACCCCACATAGCAGTGACCCGGCGGCCCCCCACATAGCAGTGACCAAGCGGCCCCCCACATAGCAGTGACCTGGCGGCCCCCCACATAGCAGTAACCCGGCGGCCCCCCACATAGCAGTGACCCGGCGGCCCCCCACATAGCAGTGACCCGGCGGCCCCCCACATAGCAGTGACCCGGCGGCCCCCCACATAGCAGTGACCCGGTGGACCCCCACATAGCAGTGACCCGGCGGCCCCCACATAGCAGTGACCCAGTGGCCCCCCACATAGCAGTGATCCGGTGGCCCCCCACATAGCAGTGACCCGGCGGCCCCCACATAGCAGTGACCTGGCAACACCCCACATAGCAGTGACCCCGCAGCCCCCCACATAGCAGTGACGCGACGGCCCCCCACATAGCAGTGACCCAGCAGCACCCCACATAGCAGTGACGCGACGGCCCCCCACATAGCAGTGACCCAGCAGCACCCCACATAGCAGTGACCCGGCGGCTCCACACATAGCAGTGACCCGGTGGCCCCCCACATAGCAGTGACCTGGTGGCCCCCCACATAGCAGTGACCCGGTGGCCCCTCACATAGCAGTGACCTGGCAGCACCCCACATAGCAGTGACCCAGCGGCCCCCCACATAGCAGTGACCTGGCGGCCCCCCACATAGCAGTGACCTGGCGGCCCCCCACATAGCAGTGACCTGGCGGCCCCCCACATAGCAGTAACCCGGCGGCCCCCCACATAGCAGTAACCCGGCGGCCCCCCACATAGCAGTGACCTGGCGGCCCCCACATAGCAGTGACCCGGCAGCCTCCACACATAGCAGTGACCCGGCGGCACCCCACATAGCAGTGACCCCGCAGCACCCCACATAGCAGTGACCCGGCGGCCCCCCACATAGCAGTGACCAAGCGGCCCCCCACATAGCAGTGACCTGGCGGCCCCCCACATAGCAGTAACCCGGCGGCCCCCCACATAGCAGTGACCCGGCGGCCCCCCACATAGCAGTGACCCGGCGGCCCCCCACATAGCAGTGACCCGGCGGCCCCCCACATAGCAGTGACCTGGCAGCCCCCCATATAGCAGTGACCTGGCGGCCCCCCACATAGCAGTGATCTGGCGGCCCCCCACATAGCAGTGACCCGGTGGCCCCCCACATAGCAGTGACCCGGCGGCCCCCACATAGCAGTGACCCAGTGGCCCCCCACATAGCAGTGACCCGGTGGCCCCCCACATAGCAGTGACCCGGCGGCCCCCACATAGCAGTGACCCGGCGGCCCCCACATAGCAGTGACCCGGCGACCCCACACACATAGCAGTGACCCAGCGGCCCCCCACATAGCAGTGACCCGGCGGCCCCCCACATAGCAGTGACCCGGTGGCCCTCACATAGCAGTGACCCGGCGGCCCCCCACATAGCAGTGACCCGGCGGCACCCCAAATAGCAGTGACCCGGCAGCCCCCACATAGCAGTGACCTGGCGGCCCCCACATAGCAGTGACCCGGCGGCCCCTCACATAGCAGTGACCAATCCAGAGCAAGCAAGGGGGAGGGGTTTCAGTAGTTCGGGCTGTTTCTGCAAACTGGAGGCGCTGTCACAGTGAGAAAAAAATCAGTTACTACCCCAGTAGCCTGTCCTGTTCTCCTCTACAACACCGCAGGAGACTCAGATCTACTGTGAGCCAGCATGTATGCACCACACCACACTGTGTAATGGAAGAATCTCCCAGAGAGGGGGGACAACAACGGTACAATTGGAGGTGCTGCTGAGATCATCAGGACAGGCTTTCAGCAAAGCAGAACTGAAAGATAAGAGGTATGCTTCCAGAGAGAGTACCATAGAAGGAGGAAGGCTAGATGTAGTGTCCAGGGGACTCGTACATACCATAACCGGGGCTCACCTTCCCTACCAGGAACCTGCAGCCTGTGCTGACGTAGAGGTCAAACTGTGCTGTAGCAAAGGGCTATTGCTGTTCTGATTTGCCCTGAGGTGGGTAGTTGTATGATGCCAAAAGGGGGTGCTCTGGTTACCAAGTCCCAGGGATCTCTGGAGAGGGTCTGAGATGCCGGCAGCAGAGTGGGGCGGTGTAAGGTACTGGTAAGTGGGGTCTTAGGAGGGGTGCCTGGACGTACTCAGGTGCCTATACCCTTCTGCTGGAAGAGCCACCACAGTGCTACTAGTCGTTGATGCACAGGAAGTCACAGGGTATTCCAGCTGGACTGTAATCACGTGCAGTGTACCACAGAAAGAGTTTTGCCTAGGCTGGGGTATATTGAGGTTCCACTGGTCATAGACTGCCATGTGTTGCAGATGTACCAGGAGAGCGGGGCCCCTGCAAAATCGTGAGGGTCACGCTGTGCTGAATAACTTCATTTCACTCAAAATGGCAGTTCCCCTGCAAGGACAGGCACTGCATGGACTGTGTGATCTAAAATGGCTGTTCCCGCCGAACTGGGAGACCGTGTGGATAGTTTGCAGACGGTTGCAAGCTTTTCTTTGCAAAGCCTGAGTCTTATGTTTCACCACCTTGGGATGATGAGATCATGGTGGAGTACCAGTCCAATGAGGGATTAGGGGAATCATCTACTCTGTCTACCTGGGAAAGGGAAGTAATGCTTCGCCAGCTTCCTGGCTGGGATACTGATATTTCTGAGGAAAATTGGGAGTTTAATAGTTCCAGAAAGAATTGGGATTCTGAGGTATCAGACGAGAATGGGTATAATGCAGAAGAAGGGTATATTCCATTCAGGTGTCTGACCCTTAAGGTAGAATTGTAAGGAAACCTGATCCCAGACATTACAATTAAACTGGATTCTCCATGTTGGGAGTAATCCTTGTTATTTCTTTTGCACCATTCAAAGGTGGGTAGGTAAAAACCTGCGTGTGCCTATGACAGTATGATTAACTGTATACCATTGTTATTGGTTGTTAATGTCATTGTTGTACTGTTGTTCCAGGTTACTCACCTACAGGATGGACCCGTAAATTTGGCTCCAAGTGGGGACACTTGGATTCCACCAGAGGGATAGTGTAGCCAGGACTGGTTTCCTTGGCTACCAGTCTGCCCCCTCTTGGCAGTAAGCCCTGCTAAGAACAGGCAGCCAGGAGTTATCCTGGGTTTTCCCCACCACAGCAGCTTCAGTGAGTCACAGGGGAGGCAGTGGGACTACTAGGCCTGTGTGTGTCCAATCAGGGACTCAGACCTGGTGAAAAAACAAAAATATATACTGTGCGCAACTATTAAACCTTAAAAATATAAGTGATACAGTGCAATAACTAAAACCCTTCTAATTAGTAGCCCAGTATAGCCACAAAAACCACAGTGAGAATAATAAGAAATAATTCACATAACCGTGTAGTGAATGATGATGGCGTCTGCTGCTATTAAAACAGGGGGTGGCTCAGCACCCCCCAATACACTAAAGAAATGGAAACAAAAAAACAGCGCACAACGCAAATAGTGAAGTAGTGCATACTTCACTCAGACCTGGTACCTGCTTCCCTTGTACTTAAGGAGCTGCAATACCAAATTTAGTCAGTGCCTCTACCTCCTTGAGAGTGGCTGGTCTGCCCTAACAATTGTGCAGGGCTCTGCCAACCTGTATACCCTCCCCTAGGGGAGTGGAAGGGAGACTATACCCCTTACTCCTCCAGGGAGTAAGGTAAGAGCAAGGACTGCTTCAGTGCCCCTTGGCCTGGAGTGGAGGTCCAGGGTACATCCTGAGGGTGAAGCCCCAAAAAGTAATCTTTGATGTGTATGCCGTACCAACTGAGTGTGCTGTCAGAATAAAGTGATCCTGTTCAAAGACATCCCCTTGCCCAAGACTACAATCTATCAGGGGGAGGGAAAGTAAGTTCTCCTGCAGGGATTGTCTCCACATCCCTGGGGCCTGCAAGAGATGGAGGCGCTGTCACCGTGAGAAAGAATCAGTTACTACCCCAGAAACCTGTTCTGTTCTCCTCCACAACACCACAGAAGACTCAGATCAACTGTGAGCCAGCAGGTATGCACCAAACTGTGTAATGACAGAATCTCCCAGAGAGTGGGGGGGGGGGGGGAAACACTGTTACAAATGTCTGGGTGATTCGACTCAGATCTATAAGACAGAGTTCTTTACAGCACATTAATCCTACTTCATTGCCCATTACAGAAGGGAGAAAAATGCACTCAAAATGTAAAAACATTATACCAGTGGTGGCCAACTCCAGTCCTCATAACCCCCCAACAGGTCAGGTTTTCAGGATATCCCTACTTCAGCACAGGTGGTGCAGTCTTTGATTGAGCCACTGACTGGGCCACCTGTGCTGAAGCAGGGATATCCTTAAAACCTGACCTGTTCGGGGGTCTTGAGGACTGGAGTTACGAATCCCTGCGTTATACAATATGGGCATCAAATAAATGGTTCCCAATGATATTCCCCACATCCCTCACTCGCGTAAGTGGGCGAAATAGTACTTTAATATGGTAATTAAAGTTCATTAATAAGTTAATTTAATAAATAAAAAACCCTCGTTAGATAAATGCTTCAAATTAAAAATTTGGGACATCGGAAAAAAAGCGGGTGGGAGAGGAAGTGATCATTCCCGACATTAACTGGATGGTAATTTTACTTATTTCACGCCCTATTGGTGCACTGTATAACTGCTATAAATATGGTGATTATAAACATTCCAATTCACTTTCATTGTGAAAGTGCCTTTATTCATTCATGTGTTCCCCACAGGAAGTCGTCATTGTGAAAGTGCCTTTATTCATTCATGTGTTCCCCACAGGAAGTCGTCATTGTGAAAGTGCCTTTATTCATACATGTGTTTCCCCACAGGAAGTCGTCATTGTGAAAGTGCCTTTATTCATACATGTGTTCCCCACAGGAAGTCGTCATTGTGAAAGTGCCTTTATTCATACATGTGTTCCCCACAGGAAGTCGTCATTGTGAAAGTGCCTTTATTCATACATGTGTTTCCCGCAGGAAGTGTCATTGTGAAAGTGCCTTTATTCATACATGTGTTTCCCACAGGAAGTCGTCATTGTGAAAGTGCCTTTATTCATACATGTGTTCCCCACAGGAAGTCGTCATTGTGAAAGTGCCTTTATTCATACATGTGTTTCCCCACAGGAAGTCGTCATTGTTCAGTGGATGCAGGAGACAGAATTGCATGTGCCGGTGAAGGAGTTACAGCTGCACAATGCAGAGACAAGCAGTGCTGTTTTGATTCAAGTATAAGCGGTACTATATGGTGTTTTAAAACCAAAGGTACAGTATGTAACCATCTACTAAATCATAAACCAGGAACCTGCCCTAAGCAGCAGCAACTAACCGTGCTTTGCATTGTCTACTGTCCTGATCTGACATCTTTTTAACACGAGCGGAGTATGTTTACATTTCAAAGCGGGGAAGTACTAATAAGAAGCAAGAGAATGAAGATATGTAAAAGGGGAAGAAGGGAAATTTGGATGGGGAAGAGAGATAAAGAGAAAGTGACAGCGGTAAGAGAGAGCAAGGAAAGAGAAGGAAGGTAAAGGGTGCACAGGAAGTGCGGCTGAAAGGAAAATATATAGAAACTGGTGAGCGATAACGCTGGGCACATACCATTATAAACAGGAGGTAAACAGGAGCACAGCAAGAGGTGGGCAAACGCACGGACATATTGATGCGGTTGGAACATAAATATATTAGGTCAGACAGAGACACAGGCCCCTAATCATTTTGTTGTGTAACACTGTTTCCCCCAACCTGTGGGAGATTTGGCCATTACTGGTCGTGTGGTGCATGATACCTGCTAGTAACAGAAGGGCTGAGTCATGCACTGATTGTAGTGGGAACACAGGACTAGGCTTCTGGGTTCATACACCACATATCTCTTTAGCAGTGCAGCGCCTCCATCTGCCGTAGGCTCCAGGAAATGAAGGTGATCTCCCACGGCAGAACTTATTAACTCTCCCTCCAGTAATGTCACTCACCAGGCAGGAGGTATAACAGGAACGTTTTTTTTACTCTTCTGTACAGTTACAGGAACAACGGCAGGTTCCTCCCGATACAGTCTCTCAGCTATTCACTGGATGATGGTCCCTGGACCATCACTACAGGCCAAGGGCACCCGCAGCTGTCCTAGTACTTCTCCACCTCCCTAACGGAGGCAGAGGTATGGTCTACACTCACTCTCCCTCTGAGGGAAGAGGACTGGACAAGGACCAATCTTAGTCTTTCCACTGTGTGACTTGCCTTCCTCAGTGGGGGAAGGACAACCTGCATATTTAGCGCGGTCCTGCCTTTAAGTCCTACCAGGAGGAGGTCACCAGGTCTGGCTCTGATTGTCATGCCCGGGCCTGATGTCACCGCCTTCCACTGTCACTCAAACGCAGCTCCTCGGACGGGGAAACCCCCATATCAACTACTGGCAACCTGATTGTAACAGGATTTACTGCCAGCCCAAGGGCGGAATAGTAGCCATCAGGTGGCCTGGCTAGTTGTAAAGTACTTCTTATATATTTAGAAGAAATCAGCCCTGTTGAAATAAATGGGACTAAAAAGAAATTCAGCCCAGCATATTGAGAAGGGCCACAGAGAGGAACAGATACAGTAATAAAAACACAAGCAGAGAACACAAAGCAGAGACACAAAGTAACCCACAAAATGACAGACAGAGGTGCAGCCATATACCCGAGGTACAGACAGAGACACTGACCGGGAGGGATTAGCGGGAATGGAGCCTGAGAGAAGCAAGAAAAACATGTGCAAGATACACACACAGAAAAGCAATAGTCATGGGCAGAACTTATAAACCCTCTGGCATTTAACATTGTTATATATCCTGATCCTATCTCAGAGGGGTCACAGAGTGAATAAATAAGTGAGTGTTTGGGTTAAACTGATACATTGTTCATGGTAAACAGTGCTACATAAGAATAATTACATGGCTTTCCTGCAAATCCGTTCTGCGAAAGAGAGAGGAGAGAGAGCTATTTTAGTGGTGTTCCAGGCACTATATATATATATATATACATATATATCTATATATATATATATATCCCCTAAAACAGCTCCCCTAATGACATGTGGATCTGATCCTGTTGGATCCAAGAAAATAAAACATATATTTGTAGCACTCCGATCATTACAAAGAAAGCAAAGCCTAGCAGTGCTCCCAGCCCCCGTTAGACCTGCAGCTGTCCGGGACCTCAAGAAAGCATAAAGTCCATACTGTGCCCATGAAAAAGGCCGTGTTACCAGCAGACACGTTGCTTCTTCTTTTTTGGCTAATATCTTTTTGGGAAATCCAATTAGTGCCATTTTTTGCTTTCTTCCGACACCGTTGGACCTGACACCAGTACCCCCTTCTTCACAAGAGGGGCCGTAGGCTTTTTCAAGTAGGCCTTATGGAAATCCTTTTAGGAAGTGCAGGCTGTGAGCATTTATATATACTCTGACTAACATTATGTAGCGGGTGTACCCCTAGGGTACTATTACTACTGATACTGATACTGCTGTCACCTGTGAGGCTAACAAGAGGCCTGAACCTCCGCCACTGGGAGCCTGGGGTCTACCTACACTCGGTGCAGCACCTCCACTGATGAGGGATCTCAACGTGGTGGGAGGGTGCCCTCACCAGAACAACCATACAGTAAATACACACAATGGGAATAAACAGTATTTACTGAGCATGGACAGTAACTTCAGTGAAACTCTCATTGCATACTGTAACATCAATACATCATTACATCATCACATCATATGGATAACATTGCATCACCCTGAATGCATACCATCCCATCAGCCCACATGTCCATCATCACATCACCCTCAGTCCTTTGAGTAGCAATGTGCTTGGGCACTTATCCCTTGAGTGTCCACAAACAATAAGGCGAGTGTGAGTGTGAGAGATAGCGCTTCCCTGTGTTGGGGGCCGGTGGTGTACTTAATATACTACCTCCCTGATCATAGTCCTGATCAGGATAATCCTTGGTAATCAGCAACTCTGCATCTTGGTCCCACGGCGAGATGCGCTGCTCCTTGCAGGAATGATTACACCATCTGACTCCTCCGGGGAGGGATCCCCAGCCGGATGATCCTTTAAGAGCAGTCTCTGCTATGGAGTCAGATATCCTTTCAGCTATCAAGCTGCACTGGCATTCATGCAATGTCCTGCAGCATCTCTCTCTCTATGAGAATAGTGAAGGCGTCCCTAGCTTAAGGCCTTTCCCTATCTCATGCACTTAATTCTCTACAGTGTCTCAGGGGATTAACTGGGCCCTGGGGGATTACCTCTGGCCTAGTCCCTGCAGCACTGCTCCGTGGACATTACCTGCCCCTTCAGTGTCCAGGTCTTGACTCCTCACTTCCTGTCCCTGCAGGCAGTAGTCTTTCCTTCCTTTAGAAGCAAACCAGACATCCCATTGGCTATCGTATGTCACCATGCAGCTTTCTCCCTAAGCATCATGGGAGTTGTAGTCTCTGCTGCACACTTAACATTAGAAGCCTCGTGCTCTCCCTCTAATGGCCGCCGCTCTGCACCTTGCACATGTGCGACCCCTGTAATGGCCGCCATGGGGTTGCCCTGCGCATGCGCAACCTATCCTGCACTCTGTCGGCCCCTCACTTCTTCTTCTTGTGCGCTTGTGCACACAACATGGCGGCGCCCTGTGCAGGGAGCCGCCGGCGACTCCGTTGCCCTACCAGCAACATCCCAACATATCGAAGGTAAGGAGGGGGGAACCGGGAGCGCGGGGAGACCGGAGGGTACCTGGCTACATCTAGAATATCTCCCAGGTATATTAGGGTGCTCCTTTTTGAGCCTAGGTGTCTCTCCTCCATATGTTATTTGGAAGGAGGTTTGAGGGGATATATAGTGCTTGGGACTCTACGAAAATGTTTTTCCTCTCTCCCCCTTACCCATACCTCAGGGGCTGGGATTTTTCATGCGGATTTAATATAAACTTGATGACAGATTTCACAAAATCCATCCCAATGGGCTAAAAAAAAACAATTGCCAATTGTTTGTGTGACTATGTGTAAAGCTCTCCTGTGCATCAATTGTGGTGCAGAATCTCATTGGTATACCTCCCTCATAGTATAGAGCAGGGGGGGGCAACGTCATCCTCAAGAGCTACCAACAGAGCAGGTTCTCAGGATATCCCTGCTTCAGCACAGGTAGCTCAATCAGTGGCTCAGTCGTTGACTGGCCAACTCCATCCTTAAGACCCCACCTGACCTGTTGGTAGCTCTGGCGGACAGGAGTTTCCCCCCCCCCCCCCTGGTATGAAGGCATTGCGCTGTTACAGTTGTTCTTCTGCTTGTGAACACACCGCAGTCATCAGAAATCTAGAACAATAACTTCCCTATTCTTCAGATTTTAGGCCGCAATGCTTTGTGGACCCCGGAGAAAGGACGGCGTGCGCTGGTTCTGGTGTCACACCAGCAGAATGCGCGAAAAAAGGTTGTTGCTTCAGTTCAGCCAGGTCGGATAGCATTTGGTGCTATAAAACAAAAGGTATTATATATTGTACGAGCAAATCAGCATGCAGTAGAGATGTACAATAAGTATTGGGAAACATTATTCTCATTAATAAAGCAAGAAAAGGGCTTTGTAAAAATAAATACAATACAAGAAGTGTGCTTCACTAGCAGTTTGTATATGGCTTACTGTACAAAAGGATCCATATAACAAAAAGAGGCTAATGAAAGAATTGCATTTATCTTTACAATACATTTTTTATATATATATATATATATATATATATATATATATATATATATATATATATAGTGGTGTGAAAAAGAAAGTACACCCTCTTTGAATTCCATGGTTTTACATATCAGGACATAATAACAATCATCTGTTCCTTAGCAGGTCTAAAAATAAGGTAAATACAACTTCAGATGAACAACAACACACGACATATTACACCGTGATTTATTTAACAAAAATAAAGCCAAAATGGAGAAGCCATGTGTGAAAAACCAAGTACACCTTATGATTCAATAGCTTGTAGAACGACCTTTAGCAGCAATAACGAAGTAATCGTTTTCTGTATGACTTTATCAGTCTCTCACATCGTTGTGGAGGAATTTTGGCCCACTCTTCTTTACAAAGTTGCTTCAGTTCTTTGAGGTTTGCGGGCATTTGTTTATGCACAGCTCTCTTAAGGTCCAGCCACAGCATTTCAATCGGGTTGAGGTCTGGACTTTGACTGGGCCATTGCAACACCTCGATTCTTCTTTTTCCGCCATTCTGTTGTAGATTTGCTGGTGTGCTTGGGATCATTGTCCTATTGCATGACCCAATTTTGGCCAAGAAATACTTTGGTATACAGAGGAGTTCATTATCGACTCAAAGACTGCAAGGTTCCGAGGTCCTGTGGCTGTACTAAACCCTCATCCTCTACAGTTGGACAATTGGACTATTTATTTACACCAGTGTTTAAAATAATAAACACATTGTATTGGTTTGCGCTGATTATATATATATATATATATATATATATATATATATATATATATATATATACACACACATCAACACACATATATAGATATATATCTGTCACTGAAATGTCTATAATGCTACAACAGACCAGAGTGTGTGAGGCCTGCCTGATTTCTTCATATAAATATATACTTTTGGCGAGCACCCGGTCGAGTCCAGTGATACTGTATGTCATGAGTGCATATATATATATAGTGCAGAATAAATGAGTTCTTCAGTATTAGGTGATACCTTTTTTATTGGACTAACAATTTATGTCATAGGACAAGCTTTCGAGAGTTCTCCTCTCTTCTTCAGGTCAGCAATACTGATTTACACAGGAATCTATGGCTAAAACAGTGTAGAGAGAAAAAAAAAAAAGATATTTACTGTAGATAAGGTCGGGTGTTAAGTGTTTATTTTTTTCTCTCTACACTGTTTTAGCATTGATTCCTGTGTAAATCAGTATTGCTGACCTGAAGAAGAGAGGAGAACTCTCGAAAGCTTGTCCTATGACATAAATTGTTAGTCCAATAAAAAAGGTATCACCTAATACTGAAGAACTCATTTATTCTGCACTATATATATATATATATATATATATACTGTATATATACAGTCCTCGGTTATCCAATGGAATCCGTTCTGGAAGTAGCGTTGGATAGTGAAGCCGCTGTAAAGTGAGTCCCATGTTAATCAGTGGCGGTGAGCGTCGGATAACGCATTCAGGAGTCGAAAAACGGCCCATAGGGTTGCATTGTAAAGCGTCGGATATGCCATCTGTCGTAAAGTGAAACGTTGGATAACGAGCTCCACCTGTACATATATATATATTTATATATAGAACTGTGTTTTTTCAAAATCTGATTTTTCTTATGTATTTATATACACATCATTCCTATCATTTACTTAAAAACCCAAAACAAAAAACAATTCTATTTTGACAGCAACATTAAACCCTCCCCCCCCTGCAAAAACTGCATCGAAAAGTAAAACATAAAGCAGACAGTTATTTTTTTAGAAACAATACCAGAACCAGAGCCAAAACAGCAGTACAAGTACACAATTTCAATGTTGTGAGGTTTTTTCTCCTCTTCTGGCACCTATAAACAGCTGAGCCTGTAGCCTTATAGTAACTGGATTTCCTCCAGAGCAACTATCCCCCTGAAATCCATCAACACAGCATTCATTCTGCTAATGTTCCTGTAATCATTTCCTTCCTACAACTAACATGTACTGTACAGTATATCTCAAAGGACAAACAGTTACCATATATGTACATAATGTATACATGTATAAAAACTAGATTTATCTAGAGAATGTAGACTTGGTGCAGGGAGACAGGGAACCCCCACCAATTCCAATACAAAGTTCAAATGAACCAAACGTTGGTCTAAAGTAATATTTTTACTAATAAGGACAAAAGTAATCAAATAACACCAAACCAGAACGACCTAACATAGTGTCAAAAAAAAAAAAGCGAAAAAAGGGGAATTGAATATAAAAAAACAGAAAATGTACAAAAATAGAGCAAAAAATAATAAAAAAGGCACAAAATAGTCCAAAACATTAAGGGGGGCAACATCAATGTTTCAGGGTGTTTAGTCCTTTCTTCTGGCCCATTCCTACATATACAAAAATTGTAGTACAATACTTCCCTTTTAGAAGAAAAGTCTAGCAGAATCCCATCTGTAGCTTCAGAACCAAGAGCTTGTACTTACTGTACCGTATACATACGATTTGTGGCAGACACTTCCAGTCCTCTTGAGACCCATGCTTGGGAAGGAACCAGTACTGTGATGGTCTCCACACGTCTGGCTCTTGCATTATGAGTTTGAAGTATGCCGGTCCACCGAGACATCATTCCGAGCCGCCCAATCTCCTCCAATAGCAATAGGGGCTGGACTCAGAGCACCAATCATTAGAGACATCACTGTCGCACACCAACCTGCGCTGTTCCATAAGTTGTAGTCCTGGCAACAGTAAACAACAGCCCGACAGCACAATTTCAGGACATTGGTGTAGCGGAACTTAATTCTTAGGCCTTGATTATACCGGCGGCCGGACGTGCGTGCTCCCTGAGGACGATGCGCCCGCCCGAAACCTGCTTGCTGGAGTTGTGGCCATGACGTCACGTGAGCGGTTGACCTTCATTGGCTGAACCGCTCACGTGATGCGGGCGTCGCTCCGAAAAATACAATTTTCAGATCGGCTCAAAATTCACGCGCTTGGCTGCCTAGTTCGTGCGCGTAGTTGCACGCCCTTAGTGCGCGCTCATTGAAAAACCTACATTTGTTTAGCAGCACGCGGTGTTGTACACACAGCCATTTTCTGTGTAATAACGGCCTTACAGCGTCACAGACATGGCAGAGGAAGAGGGTAATCATTATCTTTTGCACAGTACCGAGCAGCGGGGAAACTCAAATCCATTCACCTAGTTTAAGAAACAATGTACGCGAATGGACTAACCTAGTCCTTCATAACCCTTAGGCTACGCTTATAGTGCCGGCGATGGTGACGTGACGGTGACGGTGACGTGACGGTGACGTCAGGCTGCGGTCGCTTGAAAAATCAAATAGAGATGACTTTCAGCGATCGCGACCAAGCCGTCGCGTCGCGCTTACTATAAGCGCATGCGATGGCGGCAATGCATTTGTTTTGTCGCGACGTCGCTGTCACCGGCACTATAAGCGCAGCCTTAGGCTTCTTTTATAGTTGCCGCTCGCGCATGCGTGTGCGCTTGTGCTAATGCTAGTGCACGTGAATCACACTTTTTGTGTGTATGGTCTGTGCTGTGAGCGACAGCTGGGCGTGGCTATGATGCGAACGGATAGGCAGACAACGTTCAATTTCAGTGCAACATGTTAATTAATAAATATAAACAGATTTACTTTGATGTAATTTACAAAACTTATTTAATTGTTTTTGACTTATGTGAAGTAGCATAACCAGTTCGGAGCATTATAAAACAGCTGCTTTAAGTCATTTTAAGAATCACGCCATTATGATTATGAGGCCTGGTTTATGTTTGTTCCATGTTGATACATTTTGCACTGAATGTGTTTGTTTAAGTGGAGGATGTTTTCCAATTAAGTTGCAGCCTCACCGTGATTGGCTAATAGAGCGTGACGTGCACGGCAGCAGCGCAAAAAGACACTATTCATGTCTTTCCTCCGATCTGCCGGGTCAACGCTCACTGCCGTACGTGCGCACGTCGGAAGTATAGAACGTCAGGTTTAAACACAGTCGATTATAATTGACGCGCGTGCATGGTGGCGCGCACAATATTACATACCTTACAAACCTCTAGGGCCAAAGATGCAACATAGGAGATCGGACCACACTATCTAGGACTATAAACAAATGGAGAAGATAGAGAAACCACAGTGGCATAGGTAATCAGGTCACACTATCTAAGACCATAAGCAAATGAAGAAAATAGAGGATAACTCCCATAGTGGCAAGAGCCAATAAAATAGTCCCTGTATAGCATAAGACGCATCAGCAAATGGGACAGGAGGCACCATAAGCTTTCCAAAGTATATGTACTGTACAGTTACTGAGCCAGAGGGATGGTAGAGGTGAGAGTACACATGACTTATGGGTAGAAAGGATCCCTTATATTACCAGACATAACAAGTGTAATATCATACACACGTATGTGTCAACAAAGGTACAGAGGTCATAAGGGGTTATATCGGTCACTTAGAACAGAGGGAGATATGAAGAGGTCAGAATACGTACAAAGAAACAAACAGAGCCACCACATCTGTTAAGAAGATATTCCCAACATCATCTCATACCATCACTATTCCCAATGGGCAGAGACAAATTCCCGGGATTATCCCATTGAGGTCACGTCAAATCCAAATCTACAATTAGCCACCAGGTCCCTTATTAAAGCTTGCATTATTTGCAAACCTTTCTTTCATTTGTTTTGAAATGTAAATGTAACTAACCCCTCTGTGTTTCCTTCCAGCGGATGTAGAGATGTGCGCTGTTGAGGAACATAACAAAATTGCATGCGCCGGAGAAGGTGTCACCGCAGCACAATGCAAAGCCAAAGGCTGCTGTTTTAATTCCAGCAGGTGGTACACTATATGGTGTTTTAAACAAAAAAGGTACAGTATAGTGCACCTGGATAACTGATACATTTGTAATAAGAGAAGTGTATCATGTACGTCATATAAAAGTAATGAAAAGATAAATGATAACTTTCTTTTTTGTTAAACTTTCTAAAACTAAACTTACATTAAGGGTAAAATAGCAGAAAAAATGAATGTTCTCTTTTTTTTTTATTAAGAAAGACAATTTATTAAAAGGAATGATCTCCTGTTTTCCTGGCAATATATTGGAAAGTGATAGTATAATATATAAACATACATTTTTAATTCCACTGGAACGTAATCCTTGGTTTCTCTTACTCTTTGTTTTACAGCATCTGAGGGACTTTAACCTGCGTGAGAGGGGGATCGGCTTTATTAAGTGTGGAATCTCGAAATAACTTTTTGGAACATCGATATATTTGTATCATGTGACTCTTACAGGTTCCGTTTTATTTCTCAACGTAAAATGTCACATCTACAGACCAATAAAAATTACATCTCCCAAACCTTTATTACTTTTTTTTATTTGTACTGTATCAGATTTCAAACGCACCAGGCTGTGACAGTAGCTGGAACTGTATGTGGACACACCTGGCACCCGAAGACAATGTTCTAGGTTATTCAGCTTTCCAGACAAGTTTTAGACATCAGTAGGACTCAGACATCCACATATACAGGGAGCGCAGATAACCGATCAGTACATACAATGGAATAAAGAAAAGAGAAAAACACATATACACCATGCAACTATTTTTGGTAAATATCGTAACATTGCTTTGGACACTGACTTGACTTTTTGCTAATTACTGTGTACTGCACGACCCCAGTGTACCACTGTCTTGTTCACTTTACGTACACAAAAAATTAGCATATGTACTGAACTGTATATAATGAAAAAATCTCCCACCAGGTATAAGGTGGCCAGAGGGAATTATTTTCTAAGTTATAGTGTAGAAGATTTTACCTGTAAGATAAAATGAGGGAATGTTTCTAAGTCCAGCGCTTAAAGAATAAAAGCGGCTGTTTGCTAACTTTTGCTAGGAAGCTCCTAGCGCTCTGAAACTTGCTGTGCGAATAGTTCAGGGAGAAACATATAAATAACCATAACGCAATTTTTATATCATTTCATAAAAATTGATGAATTAAAGTCCCCCCATATAGGTGTATTAAACATGATAGGCACATTTGGGCTTTCATTCAGAACACCAGAGACAGGGAAACATGGTTTAAACATTAGCGTTCACTTTCATCATCACCTCTATGGGTTAATTTTGCAACGACTACCTTTGTCTGTTGTAGACCATTTAGATATAGACATGTATTACATAACCTTCTATTCTGACCATTACTATAGCCTGTGCAACAAGGAACATTACTATGCCCTACAATGGGATGCAGCAATAAACAATGACAGAAGTGACTTAGTAATCCTTTATTATAATCACTAATACATATTTTCTGACAGCCAGAGGAATGTAAATAGCATCAACACGAGTGTCCAAGAGTATCCACCTATCACGGACCTCGTAGGCAGTCAGGTGACATTGTTTATGCATCATACACCCACCTTTGCATTCTGAAGGACGCGCGATTATGACGCGAAGCTAGGGTAGACAAATTAGTGCCTAGCATTTCCGGTAACCATAGTGACTCATTAGGACACTGGCAATGTACTGTGGGTTGATGCGGACCAATCAGCGATGCAGCCCGATGGTCAGGTGATCGGGAATGACGAACCAAAGCACAGCAGGCTTACTAATGCAGCTATACTTTATTATGGGTCTATACGGACCTATCAGCATTGCCATAGATGATCAGATGACCTGAAATAGCCAATAGGGGAGATTAAGCTTATGCAATCCATTATGACGCGTGGTGATGACGCGACGCTTAGAGGACCAATCAGAGCCTGATACTAATTAGCCAATATGGCGGCAAATACAAATAAATAGCCATCAGAAACACTTTGAAACTGCCCCCGATGAAGCCACAATGGTGAAACATATGTTGGGCAGGCCAGGCGCTACAACCAGGTGTGCAGGCTAGTCAGAGAGGTCTGGTGCTTCCTTTACTGTCAGAGCGTTTCGGAGCCTTCGTCATGGGAAGCACAACGCTCGGACTATTTCCTAAATAGTTTGTATCTTGTGTGTTAGAGCCACAGATTGTGGTCTAAGAGGGCTGTGTTCATTTCTCCTTTCAAGAGGATGTGGCTATTATATGCTAAAGCTGTTCACCAGGACAGACCTATAGGCTCAGCCATTTCTGAGCCTGGTGGTCTGGTAACACTGTGTACGTGTATATAGAGATTGTATTCACAGTACTCCACATACAAGCAGGGCCATGGACACACATAACTAGTAGCCCTCTTCAACTACTAACACTCATCTATTTGGGAATTAGTTATCAGGTGACTTAGAATTGTACTTTAATAGCCATTACCACGGCTAGTATAATTATATAACCATGGATAAAGATATTGACTTAGCTATTTTCTTTATTTACACTGACGTCCTTGTTCATTAGCACACAGATACCTCCTTTATTTTTAATTTGTTTTAATCATTTGGTTCATTGTATACCTTACTAAAATAAATATATTTTAAATCACTTTATTAATAAATAGTATTAATTTAGCCTAGGGTGTTTTCTTGAGTGCGACATAATAGGGAGATTTCTTTCTTTCCTTTGCTGAACCTATTAAAACCAGCAGTACTGCTGTGATGGAAGGTGTCTTTTGGAGTAGCATTGCTTAGTAAATATAGCCCTTTATCCGTGTTACTGTGAGGGTCTGCTACTGATTGTACTGTGCAGAAGTACAACAATAAGGATGCTGCACATATTGCATACAGTCAGTACATGTAGCAGCTAAGACACGTCAGGCTTTCACAATGGAGAAAGGGGACACGTTTTTATTTGTCATAAAAGAAAACTGAAGCTCATCTAGCTTCATAACACCCAAGAAAATCCCACATCTCCCCATGTGGTCTGTGCTTCAATTCACTCGAGCCTCCTGCATGTAAAATACCAAAGTGCTTTGCAGACAGAAAAAAATTAAAAAAACAATGCAGAAATACATATACATACATACATATATATACATATATACATATATATATATATATATGTATGTATTAAAAAAAAATTATTAAAAGAAAAATCAACACAGGACAAGATGGTCAAACACCCAAGAATGAGTATGACAGGTTATTTGATGGACAAGAAATCAAAATCGCATTGCTGTTCCTTGTACCCATATTAAAGTGATCACTACGAGATTTCTTTCATTTTGACACTAATGTGCAAGAAAAGGGATGGTCAACTCCGGTCCCCTCCCCCCACCCAATGTCCCCCACCCCCCACCAAGCAGGTCAGGTATCCAGGATATCCCAGCTTCAGCACTAGTGGCTCAATCAGTGGCTCAGTCAAAGACTGAGCCCCCTGTGCTGGAGCTAGGATATCCTTAAAACCTGACCTGCTGGGTGGTCTTGAGGGCTAGAGTTGCCCACCCCCTGTGCTGGAGAGCATCATCCCTATACAATGCTAGAGTGCGCATCATCCCTATACAATGCTAGAGTGTGCATCATCCCTATACAATGCTAGAGTGCGCACCGTCCCTATGCAATGCTAGAGTGCGCACCGTTCCCTGCTTCAGCGTCTTCCACTGCAACGGAACCTATGAACATCAACATGGAAATCCAATGTGCAGACAAGATATATCCGGGCCGTCCCGGTGAGGCGCTTGACAAAGAGCTACACCTTTTAGGAAACCCCCTTTATTTTTCCTTCATTGTGAAATATTTTCTATACTCTTAATGGCCACATTTATATCATGTGTATCCACGTCTTCATAATTATCCCATGGTTACCGATATTTTCGAATGATCCTATTTTGAGTGCATGTCTCTTGCTCACATTATAAAACTGTTCAACAGAATTTGAAACCAATGTTGAAATGGCCGGGAATTTGTTACAAAGCGGATTGACTTCACTTGACATGTTGATATGTGGGACACCACCATCAAGCTGACGAACCAGTGCGGCTGTTCTCGTTGGACGCTCCAATGAATCTCTTTTTTGCAGTCAGGTTGCGGTTACACTACGGATTCACAATCCCTGCATCGTCTTCATTGGATGCTCCCCTGAAGTTCAAGTTCTTAACCGGCCTGCAAATGGCAGCCGTGAAATCCTGGAAAGAGCAGCTGTGACGTCTGCTAGAAGGCCATGTGTTTCTCCGGGGCCTGTTTGTGTGCCAGGTACAGGAAGAGAATACTGGACAGGGCGCTGACCAAGAAAATCACATCAAACCAGCGGTGGTAGAAGTTGAATTGGAGCTCTCCGAGGACTTCGGTGATGATGGTGCGGTATTCCAGCGGCATGCTCATTCGGATCAGAAGAACGGAGGACACAAAGTACATGCCCTGCGGGGCGACAGTATCAGAGACAAAATGAGCCAATATTAACCCACGAACCTTATATATTCATACAACCATGTTAACTAGGGAGCGAATGCATTATTGTTGAGCCTGTGGAACCATGCCAAGATCTCTTCTCAGATTTTGCAAAAACAATGAGGTCTCTGGTATTGTTAGGAATGATTTAATAACCTCTCAAATGAATGATGTTACCTTTTAATACTAGGGCTTTTCTATATTTCAATTGCGCTGTGTTGTGTGGTGTGTGTGTGGCCAGATTAACGTCTTCTCAAACATCTTGGAAGTATGCAAACGACCTAATTAGTATTTAAAAAATAATTTTGATATCTATATGATTACATTATCTTACCAGACACTATATCTCTTACACTAGAGCAGGGGCGGCTAACGCCAGTCCTCAAGGGCCACCAGCAGGCCGGGTATTCGGGATATCCCTGCTTTCCGGAGAAAGGAGGTATATCCTCGCCCAACGCCCACTGGATAGAATGGGACTTTCCGTACAGCGGCCGTACAAGAAGAGCCCAGCGAGCGTCGCAAACTTGCTACTGTCAGCTATTATTGGTCCAATAAAAGATGATATACTGTACTACCTATCGCGCCTACACTAACCCCCCTAACCTTAGTGCTTACCCTAACCCCCCTAACCTTACTGCTTACCCTAACCCCCCTAACCTTAGTGCTTACCCTAATCCCCCTAACTTTAGTGTTTACCCTAACCCCCTTAACCTTACTGCTTACCAAAACCCCCCCTAACCTTACTGCTTACCCTAACCCCCCTAACCTTACTGCTTACCCTAACCCCCTAACCTTAGTGCTTACCCTAAACCCCCCCTAACCTTACTGCTTACCCTAAACCCCCCCTAACCTTACTGTTTACCCTAAACCCCCCTAACCTTACTGCTTACCCTAACCCCCTAACCTTAGTGCTACCCTAACCCCCCTAACCTTACTGCTTACCCTAACCCCCTAACCTTAGTGCTTACCCTAACCCCCTAACCTTACTGCTTACCCTAAACCCCCCATACCTTACTGCTTACCCTAAACCCCCCCATAACCTTACTGCTTACCCTAACCCCCCTAACCTTACTGCTACCCTAACCCCCCTAACATTAGTGCTTACCCTAATCTTCCCTTACCTTACTGCTTACCCTAACCCCCCTAACCTTACTGCTTACCCTAATCCCCCCTAACCTTACTGCTTACCCTAACCCCCTAACCTTACTGCTTACCCTAACCCCCCTAACCTTAGTGCTACCCTAACCCCCCTAACATTAGTGCTTACCCTAATCTCCCCTTACCTTACTGCTTACCCTAACCCCCCTAACCTTACTGCTTACCCTAACCCCCCTAACCTTACTGCTTACCCTACCCCCCCTAACCTTACTGCTTACCCTAATCCCCCTAACCGCACTGCTTACCCTAACCCCCTAACCTTAGTGCTTACCCTAAACCCCCTAACCTTACTGCTTACCCTAACCCCCCCTAACCTTACTGCTTACCCACCCCCCTAACCTTACTGCTTACCCTAACCCCCCCTAACCTTACTGCTTACCCTAACCCCCCCTAACCTTACTGCTTACCCTAACCCCCCTAACCTTACTGCTTACCCTAACCCCCCCTAACCTTACTGCTTACCCTAACCCCCCCTAACCTTACTGCTTACCCTAACCCCCCTAACCTTACTGCTTACCCTAACCCCCCTAACCTTACTGCTTATCCTAACCCCCCCTAACCTTACTGCTTACCCCAACCCCCCTAACCTTACTGCTTACCCTAACCCCCCCTAACCTTACTGCTTACCCTAACCCCCTAACCTTACTGCTTACCCTAACCCCCTAACCTTAGTGCTTACCCTAACCCCCTAACCTTACTGCTTACCCTAAACCCCCCATACCTTACTGCTTACCCTAAACCCCCCCATAACCTTACTGCTTACCCTAACCCCCCTAACCTTACTGCTACCCTAACCCCCCTAACATTAGTGCTTACCCTAATCTTCCCTTACCTTACTGCTTACCCTAACCCCCCTAACCTTACTGCTTACCCTAATCCCCCCTAACCTTACTGCTTACCCTAACCCCCTAACCTTACTGCTTACCCTAACCCCCCTAACCTTAGTGCTACCCTAACCCCCCTAACATTAGTGCTTACCCTAATCTCCCCTTACCTTACTGCTTACCCTAACCCCCCTAACCTTACTGCTTACCCTAACCCCCCCTAACCTTACTGCTTACCCTAACCCCCCTAACCTTACTGCTTACCCTAACCCCCCTAACCTTACTGCTTACCCTAACCCCCCTAACCTTACTGCTTACCCTAACCCCCCCTAACCTTACTGCTTACCCTAACCCCCCTAACCTTACTGCTTATCCTAACCCCCCTAACCTTACTGCTTACCCTAACCCCCCCTAACCTTACTGCTTACCATAACCCCCCTAACCTTACTGCTTATCCTAACCCCCCTAACCTTACTGCTTACCCTAACCCCCCTAACCTTACTGCTTACCCTAACCCCCTAACCTTACTGCTTATCCTAACCCCCCCTAACCTTACTGCTTACCCTAACCCCCCTAACCTTACTGCTTATCCTAACCCCCCTAACCTTACTGCTTACCCTAACCCCCCCTAACCTTACTGCTTACCCTAACCCCCTAACCTTACTGCTTATCCTAACCCCCCCTAACCTTACTGCTTACCCTAACCCCCCCTAACCTTACTGCTTACCCACCCCCCTAACCTTACTGCTTACCCTAACCCCCCCTAACCTTACTGCTTACCCTAACCCCCCATAACCTTACTGCTTACCCACCCCCCTAACCTTACTGCTTATCCTAACCCCCCTAACCTTACTGCTTACCCTAACCCCCCTAACCTTACTGCTTATCCTAACCATCCCTTACCTTACTGCTTACCCTAACCCCCCTAACCTTACTGCTTATCCTAACCCCCCCTAACCTTACTGCTTACCCTAACCCCCTAACCTTACTGCTTACCCTAACCCCCCCTAACCTTACTGCTTACCCTAACCCCCCCTAACCTTACTGCTTACCCTAACCCCCCCTAACCTTACTGCTTACCCTAACCCCCCCTAACCTTACTGCTTACCCTAACCCCCCCTAACCTTACTGCTTACCCTAATCCCCCCTAACCTTACTGCTTACCCTAACCCCCCCTAACCTTACTGCTTACCCTAACCCCCCTAACCTTACTGCTTACCCTAACCCCCCCTAACCTTACTGCTTACCCTAACCACCCCCAACCTTACCCTAAACCCCCCTAACCTTACTGCTTACCCTAACCCCCCCCTAACCTTACTGCTTACCCTAACCCCCCTAACCTTACTGCTTACCCTAACCCCCCCTAACCTTACTGCTTACCCTAACCCCCCTAACCTTACTGCTTATCCTAACCCCCCCTAACCTTACTGCTTACCCTAACCCCCCTAACCTTACTGCTTATCCTAACCCCCCTAACCTTACTGCTTACCCTAACCCCCCCTAACCTTACTGCTTACCCTAACCCCCCTAACCTTACTGCTTACCCTAACCCCTCTAACCTTACTGCTTACCCTAACCCCCCTAACCTTACTGCTTACCCTAACCCCCCCTAACCTTACTGCTTACCCTAACCCCCCTAACCTTACTGCTTATCCTAACCCCCCTAACCTTACTGCTTACCCTAACCCCCCCTAACCTTACTGCTTACCCTAACCCCCCTAACCTTACTGCTTATCCTAACCCCCCTAACCTTACTGCTTACCCTAACCCCCCTAACCTTACTGCTTACCCTAACCCCCTAACCTTACTGCTTATCCTAACCCCCCCTAACCTTACTGCTTACCCTAACCCCCCTAACCTTACTGCTTATCCTAACCCCCCTAACCTTACTGCTTACCCTAACCCCCCCTAACCTTACTGCTTACCCTAACCCCCTAACCTTACTGCTTATCCTAACCCCCCCTAACCTTACTGCTTACCCTAACCCCCCCTAACCTTACTGCTTACCCACCCCCCTAACCTTACTGCTTACCCTAACCCCCCCTAACCTTACTGCTTACCCTAACCCCCCCTAACCTTACTGCTTACCCACCCCCCTAACCTTACTGCTTATCCTAACCCCCCTAACCTTACTGCTTACCCTAACCCCCCTAACCTTACTGCTTATCCTAACCCCCCCTAACCTTACTGCTTACCCTAACCCCCCTAACCTTACTGCTTATCCTAACCCCCCCTAACCTTACTGCTTACCCTAACCCCCTAACCTTACTGCTTACCCTAACCCCCCCTAACCTTACTGCTTACCCTAACCCCCCCTAACCTTACTGCTTACCCTAACCCCCCCTAACCTTACTGCTTACCCTAACCCCCCCTAACCTTACTGCTTACCCTAACCCCCCCCAACCTTACCCTAAACCCCCCTAACCTTACTGCTTACCCTAACCCCCCCTAACCTTACTGCTTACCCTAACCCCCCTAACCTTACTGCTTACCCTAACCCCCCCTAACCTTACTGCTTACCCTAACCCCCCTAACCTTACTGCTTATCCTAACCCCCCCTAACCTTACTGCTTGTTCTAACCCCCCTAACCTTACTGCTTATCCTAACCCCCCTAACCTTACTGCTTACCCTAACCCCCCCTAACCTTACTGCTTACCCTAACCCCCCTAACCTTACTGCTTACCCTAACCCCCCCTAACCTTACTGCTTACCCTAACCCCCCCTAACCTTACTGCTTACCCTAACCCCCTAACCTTACTGCTTATCCTAACCCCCCCTAACCTTACTGCTTACCCCAACCCCCCTAACCTTAGTGCTTACCCTAACCCCCCTAACCTTACTGCTTACCCTAACCCCCCTAACCTTACTGCTTACCCTAACCCCCTAACCTTAGTGCTTACCCTAATCCCCCCTAACCTTACTGCTTACCCTAACCCCCCCCAACCTTACCCTAAACCCCCCTAACCTTACTGCTTACCCTAACCCCCCCTAACCTTACTGCTTACCCTAACCCCCCTAACCTTACTGCTTACCCTAACCCCCCTAACCTTACTGCTTACCCTAACCCCCCTAACCTTACTGCTTACCCTAACCCCCCCTAACCTTACTGCTTACCCTAACCCCCCCTAACCTTACTGCTTACCCTAACCCCCCCTAACCTTACTGCTTACCCTAACCCCCCTAACCTTACTGCTTACCCTAACCCACCTAACCTTACTGCTTACCCTAACCCCCCCTAACCTTACTGCTTACCCTAACCCCCCTAACCTTACTGCTTACCCTAACCCCCCCTAACCTTACTGCTTACCCCAACCCCCCTAACCTTACTGCTTACCCTAACCCCCCTAACCTTACTGCTTACCCTAACCCCCCCTAACCTTACTGCTTACCCCAACCCCCCTAACCTTACTGCTTACCCTAACCCCCCTAACCTTACTGCTTACCCTAATCCCCCCTAACCTTACTGCTTACCCTAACCCCCCTAACCTTAGTGCTTACCCTAACCCCCTAACCTTACTGCTTACCCTAACCCCCCTAACCTTACTGCTTACCCTAACCCCCCTAACCTTACTGCTTACCCCAACCCCCCTAACCTTACTGCTTACCCTAACCCCCCTAACCTTACTGCTTATCCTAACCCCCCTAACCTTACTGCTTACCCCAACCCCCCTAACCTTAGTGCTTACCCTAACCCCCCTAACCTTACTGCTTACCCTAACCCCCCTAACCTTACTGCTTACCCTAACCCCCCCTAACCTTACTGCTTACCCTAACCCCCCTAACCTTACTGCTTACCCTAACCCCCTTAACCTTACTGCTTACCCTAACCCCCCCTAACCTTACTGCTTACCCCAACCCCCCTAACCTTACTGCTTACCCTAACCCCCCCAACCTTACTGCTTACCCTAACCCCCCTAACCTTACTGCTTACCCCAACCCCCCTAACCTTACTGCTTACCCTAACCCCCCCCCAAACCTTACTGCTTACCCTAACCCCCCTAACCTTACTGCTTACCCTAACCCCCCTTACCTTACTGCTTACCCTAACCCCCCCTAACCTTACTGCTTACCCTAACCCCCCTAACCTTACTGCTTATCCTAACCCCCCCTAACCTTACTGCTTACCCTAACCCCCTAACCTTACTGCTTACCCTAACCCCCCTAACTTTACTGCTTACCCTAACCCCCTAACCTTACTGCTTACCCTAACCCCCCTAACCTTACTGCTTACCCCAACCCCCCTAACCTTAGTGCTTACCCTAACCCCCATAACCTTACTGCTTACCCTAACCCCCCTAACCTTACTGCTTACCCTAACCCCCCCTAACCTTACTGCTTACCCTAACCCCCCTAACCTTACTGCTTATCCTAACCCCCCCTAACCTTACTGCTTACCCCAACCCCCCTAACCTTACTGCTTACCCTAACCCCCCCTAACCTTACTGCTTACCCTAACCCCCCCTAACCTTACTGCTTACCCACCCCCCTAACCTTACTGCTTATCCTAACCCCCCTAACCTTACTGCTTACCCTAACCCCCCTAACCTTACTGCTTATCCTAACCCCCCCTAACCTTACTGCTTACCCTAACCCCCCTAACCTTACTGCTTACCCTAACCCCCCCTTACCTTACTGCTTACCCTAACCCCCCCTAACCTTACTGCTTACCCTAACCCCCCCTAACCTTACTGCTTACCCTAACCCCCCTAACCTTACTGCTTACCCTAACCCCCTAACCTTAGTGCTTACCCTAACCCCCCCCTAACCTTACTGCTTACCCTAACCCCCTAACCTTAGTGCTTACCCTAATCCCCCCTAACCTTACTGCTTACCCTAACCCCCCTAACCTTACTGCTTACCCTAACCCCCCTAACCTTACTGCTTACCCCAACCCCCCCTAACCTTACTGCTTACCCTAACCCCCCCTAACCTTACTGCTTACCCTAACCCCCCTAACCTTACTGCTTACCCTAACCCCCCCTAACCTTACTGCTTACCCTAACCCCCCTAACCTTACTGCTTACCCTAACCCCCTAACCTTACTGCTTATCCTAACCCCCCCTAACCTTACTGCTTACCCCAACCCCCCTAACCTTAGTGCTTACCCTAACCCCCCTAACCTTACTGCTTACCCTAACCCCCCCTAACCTTACTGCTTACCCTAACCCCCCTAACCTTACTGCTTACCCTAACCCCCTAACCTTACTGCTTATCCTAACCCCCCCTAACCTTACTGCTTACCCCAACCCCCCTAACCTTAGTGCTTACCCTAACCCCCCTAACCTTAGTGCTTACCCTAACCCCCCTTACCTTACTGCTTACCCTAATCCCCCTAACCTTACTGCTTACCCTACCCCCCCTAACCTTACTGCTTACCCTAACCCCCCTAACCTTACTGCTTACCCTAACCCCCTAACCTTAGTGCTTACCCTAATCCCCCCTAACCTTACTGCTTACCCTAACCCCCCCCAACCTTACCCTAACCCCCCCTAACCTTACTGCTAATCCTAACCCCCCCTAACCTTACTGCTTACCCTAACCCCCCTAACCTTACTGCTTACCCTAACCCCCCCTAACCTTACTGCTTACCCTAACCCCCCTAACCTTACTGCTTACCCTAACCCCCCCTAACCTTACTGCTTACCCTAACCCCCCCTAACCTTACTGCTTACCCTAACCCCCCTAACCTTACTGCTTACCCTAACCCCCCCTAACCTTACTGCTTACCCTAACCCCCCCTAACCTTACTGCTTACCCTAACCCCCCTAACCTTACTGCTTACCCTAACCCACCTAACCTTACTGCTAACCCTAACCCCCCCTAACCTTACTGCTTACCCTAACCCCCTAACCTTACTGCTTACCCTAACCCCCCCTTACCTTACTGCTTACCCTAACCCCCCCTAACCTTACTGCTTACCCTAACCCCCCCTAACCTTACTGCTTACCCTAACCCCCCTAACCTTACTGCTTACCCTAACCCCCCCTAACCTTACTGCTTACCCTAACCCCCCTAACCTTACTGCTTACCCTAATCCCCCCTAAACTTACTGCTTACCCTAACCCCCCTAACCTTAGTGCTTACCCTAACCCCCTAACCTTACTGCTTACCCTAACCCCCTAACCTTACTGCTTACCCTAACCCCCTAACCTTACTGCTTACCCTAATCCCCCCTAACCCCCCCTAACCTTACTGCTTACCCTAACCCCCCCAACCTTACTGCTTACCCTAACCCCCCTAACCTTACTGCTTACCTTAACCCCCCCTAACCTTACTGCTTACCCTAACCCCCCTAACCTTACTGCTTACCCTAACCCCCCTAACCTTACTGCTTACCCTAACCCCCCTAACCTTATTTCTTAGCCGTACCCCCCCTAACCTTACTGCTTACCCTAAAACTCAAACGTGTAAAAAATAAGTGTATACAAGCGCTAGTGCAACAATATTGAACAAACAGGAAAAACAAAACCTGGGATACAGTCCTAGAGAGTAGGTAGTCCTGGAGCTGCCGTGGAGGTTTAATCTGGGATCTTCCAACCAGATATGCAAGATGTGGGTAGAAAAACCTCTGATGGCTCTGAGGGTAAGTGTTCCAGCTACTTACCCTCAGAGCCATCAGAGGTTTTTCTACCCACATCTTACCCTAAAACTCCCCTAACCTTACTTCTTAGCCGTACCCTAACCCCCCCTAACATTAACCTTCTAATATCAACCCTACTCCTTACCCTAAACCCCCTCAAATTAACTTACCATATTGGTGAAATGGTCGGCGGCTGAGTGTCCAGCGGCAGAGCGGCCGCAGCAAAAACGTCCGACACCGCTTACAGCCCATTCAAGTGATTGGGCAAGAGGTGTCCCTTATGGAATAACCGCGCCCATTAAATACGGACGTACATCTTTATTTACGGCAAAGATGCACCGCGCACAGACGTCATGTGGCCCACAACACCCCTCTGTGCAGCGGTCAGAACCGTACCGAACCACGGGGAATCATTGCCCGAGACCCAATGGAGCACAGCAATGTGACAGCCAGAGCCGCCACACGTCAAAGCGTAAGGTACACTAGGTACACTAGCATCTGGGAAAAGGAGCACACAGACAGCTCAGGATGTATGCAACATTTAAGGGTGTGTAATAAAGCTTTGGAAGTGTGACACACACACAGACACACACACACAGACTTGTATAAATTGGATCTTGGTCATTAACACGTTTGTGTTCTCCCAACAGAGCCCTCAGACCCCAAACCTCCGGACTGTGCCATGTGGTTTCATGTTGTGCAATACTGCGTGTCAGCCACTGGGGGAAACGTGGAGCACTCACCATGATCTGAGCCAGCAGCAGGACGATCACGTTCGAGGACTTGCTGCTGGAGATGGCGTAAAAGAACTGAAAAGAAAACAAGTAACAACAAAAAATGAATTCGGGGGCGGGCAACTTTAGTCCTCAAGGGCCAACAACAGGTCAGGTTTTCAGGATAGCCCTGCTTCAGCACAGGTGGCTCAATCAGTGATTAAGTTGTTGGCCCTTGAGGACAGGAGTTGGTCGCCCCTGGGCTAGTTCCAGGCAGCTCGGATATTTCTATTATATACTGTGCCGCAGTCACCCAGCGACTGAGCAGTAAGTTAGGTACAAATACCCCACACATTGCGTTTCTTATTCATCTCTGGGTGCACTGTTATTAGGGCCACGTATTTACCACGTAGCTATCCCCTCCGTTCTCCCCTCTATGAGACGCGTGCATTACACAGCAGCACGAGGGCAAACAGCTGGAACGGGCGTGTTCCTGTGCAAATTCCCACGTGGGGCCCTTGTTCAGTTTGTACACCACTTTCCCCTTTTCTCAGCGTAACATATAAAGCAGGTCAGAGACTAGACCCCATAGGACAGAGGAACCCGCACTAACGTCTTTACACAACCCTGAGGTTACACACAGGAAGACATGTCCGCTGTATTAACAGAAACAGGCGACACGACATTGCCCCTGCCCCATACCCATTTAAAGCCCCACCTTCTAATTACTGCTTCCCAATTATTTATTTTTACATCATCTAAATTGCTGTATAAAGACCAGCGAGATGAGACTTATTGGAGGGGCTTGCCCACGTTTAGCAACTTTCTGCTGAATGTTGGCACTAGCAATGTGCATTGCTTGGTACACGTTTGGGCGTTGATAAAACCATGCATCACCTGAAGACGTGTTGCTGGTGTAGGGGGGTAACAAAGTCTTGCTGAGGGGGTAATGCTATATACGCAGACGAGTTCTGAAGTGAATGGGGAGTTGCAGCAATCACAGCCCCTTTCTGCATATATAGACTAAGGGGCTTCTAGGTATCAGCCCAAGCGGCCAATCAGCGAGTCAATAGGAAATGTGGCCCAAAAACCTCCAGAGCGGCCACTTTGGCTGATACAGAATAAACCCCAAAGACCTTTAAGCGTTTTACGGCCATATACATACCTTGGTGAGCGTGATCAGTAAGCCCCGGATAGAAGTGACGATGATGATACCAACAAGGATGAAGGAGATGTGCTGCGACCAGAATTTCACCTGCACAGGCAGAATAAACATGCTCTAATAGGCAAAGCAAACTAGAGGCGCAGGGCACGAAGCCGAACACCCCCACTCCCTCACCAACATCACACCCACGAGAGGAAAAGGGGTGGCCCTCCGAGAGGCGCAGGACACAGAGCCGAACTCCCCAACTCCCTCACCAACATCACACCCACGAGAGGAAAAGGGGTGGCCCTCAGAGGCACAACTCACAACTCGTGTGCTTTTTACAACTCTTCATGCTATTTTGAATGGGTTTTAATATACGGAGCACCCTTTGTTATTTCTATAGCTGGCTTTAGCCACCTCCCCAGCCGTGTGATAATTTGTTGCCAATGTTCCCAGCATTCTGAGCTGGAAACTGTAACAATAGATAATATTACCCTTTTTTTCCCCACCTGCATTGTTCCATTCCCCTTGTTTCCCCTCCACCCCTCTCTTGTTCCCTTACTGACTGTATTAGTCCATGAGAAGTATCCTCCAGGCCCTTATTAGGGTTGGCTTTGTATCTGTATCATTTATTCAATATATCATTGCTATTTCGTAATTGACGCTGTATCTGGATTTCCTTATTGAGTGCTGGGAACCTCTACATACAATAGATAATATTACCTAAGTAATATAAAAATACATTGTAGTTGCTGAGCTACACTCACTGAAGGATTGATTGAAATGGAAAGGCGGCCATTAAGTGGACCTGGGGAAGCAGGATCTGTGCTGTTCAATCACAGGAAAACAATTCGATCGGCAGCTTAGGTAATTAGTTTTCAATAATCAAAGGCTGCGTGTATATAACTGGATGGGCCACGCTGCTGCTTAGGCATACGGCACACACGGGTCCTCACATCAAACTGTATGCCCAGGTAGTTCACTGTAATCTCAATGCCTCTTGTAACTGGGTCAGTCTTCCCAACTCGGTCAAACACAATGTTGATTGTCGCCTGCAAACACAAGAAGGGCAGCGATGAGAAGAGCCCCGGGGAGTGTTAATAACGCGTTACCTGGCTGCTTAGAACACGTTCCCACCCACAAACGTTACCGGGACGCAGAAACATCTGCACGTTCCCCCAAGGCAGCTCCAATCACATGCAACCGTCTCCTGCTCTTAAGACCAGGGGTGCTCATCTCCAATCATCAAGGGCCACCACCAGGTCAGGTTTTCAGTATATCCCTGCTTCAGCACAGGTGGCTCAATCAGCGGCTCAGTCAATGACCAGTCCTAAAGCAGGGATATCCTGAAAACCTGACCTGTTGGTGGCCCTTGAGGACTGGGAGTTGGCCAGTCCTGCTCTAGACCTATCAATGTCATTTTGGTGTGAAATAATCTAAAACAATACGGCTAGACAGGAAGGCAACAAACATCTCACCATAAAAATCTTCCACACGCAGTAAATGGAGAAAAAGTAGCCCAGAAAATTGAAGTATTTGCCTTGGAAGGTTTTCGAATATTCAATGCGTTCCTAAAAAAACAAAACAATGTTATTAGACCGACGCGGAAAGCGCGAGCCAAAGCGTCCTGAGGTATACGGAAAGGACAATGTAACATGCAGCTCTCGTGAAGTCAGGTTTCTACATTCAGGCCCATCCCTGTATTTGTACATTTAACGCAGACTGGCTGCAGGTTTTAGCGGACGCACAGAGTAATTCCTGCTGAGCGCACAACCTGACACGTGGGAGGTTTGGAAAGCTGTGCACACTATCATTTCATCTATGAACAAGAACTCTAATGTTCGTCTGATAACATGTATCGCAACCTACAACCCATCTGCCTTTCTCCCGGGCCAGTACAGCTACCAGAACTCGGAGCTAAGGACAGCGCCTGAGGAAGGGCGATCCCCGCAACGCTGTGCGTTTGCAACCTGCAAATAAATCCGTTTATTACGCTATAATGTCTGGTGTAAGACTTTATTAGAACAGTGCGGCAAGAAGATATATCCAGCCCGCAGTTTAACTAGGTGGCAGAAGTGGGATCCCCGCCGCTCTTCAACTGCCTGCGCCTTACAAAGAAAAGGGGCACCCACTGCAATTATCTAACAGGAGTGCGGTAAGATCCCAAACCTTTACAATGACAGCAAGAACAGGTGTACAATCTTTGTGACTTTAACCAATAACATAATACTTGTTCGTCTCTGATCATCCAGTAACTACTTAAGTGCAACCATCATAATCTGATAAGTACTTCCATACTGAATCTGTTTATAATATGGTGGACGTATTCCCCACAGAGGTACGTGTTTGTTACAGTAACATAGTGTACATCCATTCTATTTGTACATCTCGGCCTTTCCTGTGCGTGTTGTGTGGCTGGCCGACCCCTCCCCCCCCCCCCCCCCCCCAGCATCAAACATTCGGAGCCACCGTCACTAGTCCAGCACCTTAGTGGCATGGAGATCAGCCGTTTCCAGAAACAGCTGCCGGCTCAGCTCTTCCAGCGCGTCCACCTCCTGCTGAATCTGGGAGAGATCTGGGAGCGGGTGCGAGGGGTGAAGGAAAAGGTCGGACAGAACCTGGTATTACACATCTCCAAACTTACCAGCGCTGCTCAATCTCTGCTAATCGCATAACAAAAACAGATTACACTGCTCTCCACACAACAAGGTATCTGAGGGAGGTCACGGCCATCACTACAACAAGGTATCTGAGGGAGGTCACGGCCATCACTACAAGAAGGTATCTGAGGGAGATCACGGCCATCACTACAAGAAGGTATCTGAGGGAGATCACGGCCATCACTACAAGAAGGTATCTGAGGGAGATCACGGCCATCACTACAAGAAGGTATCTGAGGGAGATCACGGCCATCACTACAAGAAGGTATCTGAGGGAGGTCACGGCCATCACTACAACAAGGTATCTGAGGGAGGTCACGGCCATCACTACAAGAAGGTATCTGAGGGAGATCACGGCCATCACTACAAGAAGGTATCTGAGGGAGATCACGGCCATCACTACAAGAAGGTATCTGAGGGAGGTCACGGCCATCACTACAAGAAGGTATCTGAGGGAGATCACGGCCATCACTACAAGAAGGTATCTGAGGGAGGTCACGGCCATCACTACAACAAGGTATCTGAGGGAGGTCACGGCCATCACTACAAGAAGGTATCTGAGGGAGATCACGGCCATCACTACAAGAAGGTATCTGAGGGAGATCACGGCCATCACTACAAGAAGGTATCTGAGGGAGATCACGGCCATCACTACAAGAAGGTATCTGAGGGAGGTCACGGCCATCACTACAAGAAGGTATCTGAGGGAGGTCACGGCCATCACTACAAGAAGGTATCTGAGGGAGATCACGGCCATCACTACAAGAAGGTATCTGAGGGAGATCACGGCCATCACTACAAGAAGGTATCTGAGGGAGATCACGGCCATCACTACAAGAAGGTATCTGAGGGAGATCACGGCCATCACTACAAGAAGGTATCTGAGGGAGGTCACGGCCATCACTACAAGAAGGTATCTGAGGGAGGTCACGGCCATCACTACAAGAAGGTATCTGAGGGAGATCACGGCCATCACTACAAGAAGGTATCTGAGGGAGATCACGGCCATCACTACAAGAAGGTATCTGAGGGAGATCACGGCCATCACTACAAGAAGGTATCTGAGGGAGATCACGGCCATCACTACAAGAAGGTATCTGAGGGAGATCACGGCCATCACTACAAGAAGGTATCTGAGGGAGGTCACGGCCATCACTACAACAAGGTATCTGAGGGAGGTCACGGCCATCACTACAAGAAGGTATCTGAGGGAGATCACGGCCATCACTACAAGAAGGTATCTGAGGGAGATCACGGCCATCACTACAAGAAGGTATCTGAGGGAGATCACGGCCATCACTACAAGAAGGTATCTGAGGGAGGTCACGGCCATCACTACAAGAAGGTATCTGAGGGAGGTCACGGCCATCACTACAAGAAGGTATCTGAGGGAGATCACGGCCATCACTACAAGAAGGTATCTGAGGGAGATCACGGCCATCACTACAAGAAGGTTGCATTCACTCACTGTTCTGTAGTGTACATTAAAATGTTACATACATCCGACTGCCTCACACGCACCATCTCTGCACCCTTCCCAATATGCAATGTGCAAGGCGTTAGAAAGAAGAGCGGTAACGTTAATACAGTGCTCTGCAAACCGTGTACTATTACATTACACCAGGGTGGCCCAAGCTCGAGTCCTGAGAAGGTCACCCACAGACAAGGGGTTCAACAATTCACTAATGAACACCCAACGGCCCAATTAGCCTGGATCTAACCATCACCAAGGCGCCTTGTGCTGAAATCCTGGCCCATAGGTAGCACTTAGAGGGCTGAGCTTGGACAACCCTACGTTAGAACATCTCGCTCTGCACGGAAGGAAGATGTGTGTCACCTGCTGCTCATAAAGGAGATCCAGACAAACCAATGCTAGCATGACAGGCTGAATTCAAGGACAAAGCAACACCTGGACCTGAATAGTAAACGCTATTCAAACCAGAATGCAACCATGACTGTCTAGATCTGGTGCTTTCAGAAACACACACACACACACACACACACACACACACACACACACTTCGCCATTACCACACAGTTATAAGTGTGAATCAATCACTCTGAGGACTCAAATTAACATCCAACTGCTGAGGACAAATGCAACAAAATGAATATTTAACCATTCTGATGCCACTTTATTCTTGGACCATGAAGGATACTTTCGCTGACGGGTGCGGATGAAGTGACGCTCTTTATCATTCCCCAGAATCCACTGGGGTTGCTGTGCACTTCTCCTCGCTGAAACATATTCCTCCTGATCATTGCGATCCTGTACGGAGAACAATTTCATGTGACAAAAGACAATGGAAAAAAAAGCAACCTCAGCCCCTGACAAACATGCCAGCACCCTCAACCCCTGCCAAAAGGTGCCAGCACCCTCCTCCCCCTGCCAAAATGTGCCAGCACCCTCTGCTCCCTGCAAAAAGGTGCCAGCACCCTAAGCCCCTGCCAAAGGTGCCAGCACCCTCAGCCCCTGCCAAAAGGTGCCAGCACCCTCAGCCCCTGCCAAAAGGTGCCAGCAACATGTTCCTCTGCATGGGAGGTGATTCTGGGAATTTGTTTTAGGGGAGATGGGAGGGATTTGTGAGTCTATGGGGGTTATTCATTAAGCTGTGATCGTGAATGATTGCAGCCCTGTAATGACTATTGAATAACCCCCTATATTTTGGGGCGAGGAAGGGATCTGTGAGAGTGTGTGTGAGGAGGAGGGAGAGTGGTGGGGGGATTCAGTGTGATTGGGAGGGGGTGATTTGTGCATTTGTGGCGATTGGTAGTTCTGAATGTAACTGTGCTTGGTAGGTGTAGTGGTTAGTGAGTGGTTTATATACGTGTTTAAGACCGGTCTGTGTGACTGTGGCAGTCCTCAATGCAGAAACGAATTTGTCACATTAATAATAATGTTGCTTGGACCAGTCCTAACCGTTATACAAATTCCAGTCCCCACACGAGAACTGTCCAAACGGCTTTTCCACCGTTCTAAAAACGGCATGCAACAATGAAATGTGATTTCCTAGATGCGGACATAGTAAGAGGGAACGCAACCAAGATTACCTCTTAACCATAAATCGTACGGTGATAATTTAAAGATATAGAAGAGTGGAACGGTAGCTGGAGGCATACAGAGCCAGGCACTTTACCAAGAGGGAGTCTAACAGCCCAAGTTAAACGCCCTTCTGGTTGTACTTTAAGACAGAAACACACACAGATATTACATCAGGGACACAGACGCTTAGGAGAACCACGATAAGACACGTATGTAAGGTGAGAGCATCGCTCATTAACGTCTTTCTAAATCTGTGCCTATGGCAGGGCTGGCCAACTCCAGGCCTCAAGGGCCAACGACAGGTCTTCAGGATATCCCTGCTTCAGCACAGGTGGCTCAGTAATTGACTGAGCCACCTGATATCCCTAGTAGCTGGCCCAATGGTGGCCCTTGAGGACTGGAGTTGGCCAGCCCTGGAACAGTATTTCATGTTGAGTGGATACATCACGCTGCTCCGGTCCCTCTCCATTTTCCCAGCTCCCACAACACCCTCCAGGATTTGCTCTAGTTGTGGGGTCAGATAACCCCGTATTGGTCTGATGAGGATTTATGATGTCGGTGTCTTCCCTAGAAACTACATTTCATACAGAACGATAACACGGTATTAAATAATGATGCGAGACGCACACAGCTACTGCCCTCTAGTGTCAGCCAGAGCACAGTGTCCGAATACTACAATGCGCATTTCTTGTTGTGACGTCCCCCTGCTGCAGGAACAGCCGGCGACTCCTTTATCTGAGAAACTCTTTGCTCAAACAAGAAAGGCATTACATAGCAGTGTGACCCGTCACAAAGCACCGTAAAAGGGTTAAAATACAGATATCATTGATCCCAAATCAGTTCGTTTCCCTAAATGTGAAGTCAGACTTCACCTAGAGAAGACACTGCAGGCCGGTTCCTATTTTTGCGTGTGATCACACTCACATTAGTCACCGCTGCGTTTTACGGTGAGAAGCGACCCGCCTTCTCGACGCTTACCGCTTTTTCTTGCTTATAATCATGTCCATCGTTTGGAGAAGTCTTCTCTCCAGCGCCAGAATATCGGCGTCCGTGACATTCCTGGAAGAGAGCGAGCGAGGCGGAGGTCTCAATACATTGAGTAATTGCATCTATAACAGGTAAGAAGCAGAGTGACACACCAAGCGAGTGCTCATGTGCACGTCATTACCCAGAATCCCTGGCTGCAGTGGTAGCGCTGTATGCTACGAGATAACAGGTAAGGGCAGGTTGCAGACACAAGGGGTATTATTATTTGCTGCATATAGACACAAACTTTCTAACTGAGCTCTGCAAAGAAATAGCAGACGATTTCGGGTAAATCCTGTTTTGCCGTCAGTATTAGAATTCCTACAGAATAAGTCACGGCTTGAGAAAGCCATCATAGAACACGCTTACCTCAGAAAGTAGGACATATATGTATAAGGGCAATTCACGGCACCAAATCCAGACAACAGGGCCATTAGAGTGACTCCGATCACCCCCACCCGGCTAATCAGCTGCTCGATGGAGAGGATGCCTGTAATAGAGAGCACACCGCACTGAAGCAGGACACGGACACCGACTTCTGTCTGTGATTCCAGTGTGTGAAACAATGGCATTTTCCCCACCTAAGAAACCAGTTTATTCGCCCTGCACGGAGAAACTGCACGTAAAACCAGCAGCGCACTGAGAAACTGCACGTAAAACCAGCAGCGCACTGAGAAACTGCACGTAAAACCAGCAGCGCACTGAGAAACTGCACGTAAAACCAGCAGCGCACTGAGAAACTGCACGTAAAACCAGCAGCGCACTGAGAAACTGCACGTAAAACCAGCAGCGCACTGAGAAACTGCACGTAAAACCAGCAGCGCACTGAGAAACTGCACGTAAAACCAGCAGCGCACTGAGAAACTGCACGTAAAACCAGCAGCGCACTGAGAAACTGCACGTAAAACCACCAGCGCACTGAGAAACTGCACGTAAAACCAGCAGCGCACGGAGAAACTGCACGTAAAACCAGCAGCGCACTGAGAAACTGCACGTAAAACCAGCAGCGCACTGAGAAACTGCACGTAAAACCAGCAGCGCACTGAGAAACTGCACGTAAAACCAGCAGCGCACTGAGAAACTGCACGTAAAACCAGCAGCGCACTGAGAAACTGCACGTAAAACCAGCAGCGCACTGAGAAACTGCACGTAAAACCAGCAGCGCACTGAGAAACTGCACGTAAAACCAGCAGCGCACTGAGAAACTGCACGTAAAACCAGCAGCGCACTGAGAAACTGCACGTAAAACCAGCAGCGCACTGAGAAACTGCACGTAAAACCAGCAGCGCACTGAGAAACTGCACGTAAAACCAGCAGCGCACTGAGAAACTGCACGTAAAACCAGCAGCGCACTGAGAAACTGCACGTAAAACCAGCAGCGCACTGAGAAACTGCACGTAAAACCAGCAGCGCACTGAGAAACTGCACGTAAAACCAGCAGCGCACTGAGAAACTGCACGTAAAACCAGCAGCGCACTGAGAAACTGCACGTAAAACCAGCAGCGCACTGAGAAACTGCACGTAAAACCAGCAGCGCACTGAGAAACTGCACGTAAAACCAGCAGCGCACTGAGAAACTGCACGTAAAACCAGCAGCGCACTGCATGTAACTGACACACGGGATGAAGTACCAGTGAGCGGGCAGTCACGTCACTGACACACGGGATGAATGAAGTACCAGTGAGAAACAGTCACGTCACTGACACACGGGATGAATGAAGTACCAGTGAGAAACAGTCACGTCACTGACACACGGGATGAATGAAGTACCAGTGAGAAACAGTCACGTCACTGACACACGGGATGAATGAAGTACCAGTGAGCGGGCAGTCACGTCACTGACACACGGGATGAATGAAGTACCAGTGAGTGGGGCAGTCACGTCACTGACACACGGGATGAATGAAGTACCAGTGAGCCGGCAGTCACGTCACTGACACACGGGATGAATGAAGTACCAGTGAGTGGGGCAGTCACGTCACTGACACAAGGGATGAATGAAGTACCAGTGAGTGGGGCAGTCACGTCACTGACACACGGGATGAATGAAGTACCAGTGAGTGGGGCAGTCACGTCACTGACACACGGGATGAATGAAGTACCAGTGAGTGGGGCTGTCACGTCACTAACACACGGGATGAATGAAGTACCAGTGAGCGGGCGGTCACGTCACTGACACACGGGATGAATGAAGTACCAGTGAGTGGGGCAGTCACGTCACTGACACACGGGATGAATGAAGTACCAGTGAGCGGGAAGTCACGTCACTGACACACGGGCTGAAGTACCAGTGAGTGGGGCAGTCACGTCACTGACACACGGGATGAATGAAGTACCAGTGAGCGGGGCAGTCATGTCACTGACACACGAGATGAATGAAGTACCAGTGAGTGGGGCAGTCACGTCACTGACACACGGGATGAATGAAGTACCAGTGAGCGGGCGGTCACGTCACTGACACACGGGATGAATGAAGTACCAGTGAGTGGGGCAGTCACGTCACTGACACACGGGATGAATGAAGTACCAGTGAGCGGGCGGTCACGTCACTGACACACGGGATGAATGAAGTACCAGTGAGTGGGGCAGTCACGTCACTGACACACGGGATGAATGAAGTACCAGTGAGCGGGCGGTCACGTCACTGACACACGGGATGAATGAAGTACCAGTGAGTGGGGCAGTCACGTCACTGAAACGGCCCGGACATAACGGCTAGGCCATTTGAAAGAAGAAATAATGCAGGTTGTACAGATGGCGTTACTGCGGCCGCTGACACGTTTCGTGCACTTGAAGTGGTGCAGTAGCCCCGCCTCCTCGCGTTGAGCCCCGCCTCCTCGCACCTGCCATTGGTTGCAGTAACGCTGGGTACATCTGAATATGAAGCCTTGAGTCCTCACAAACTGGAGACTATTGAGATGATCTGTTGAAGGTAGAAGCCGTGGGGTCGGCAGAGCGCGTCGGCCGCTGGATGATTCCCTGCACTCATTTATGATATGAGCAACAAATGGAAATGTTGACATGCACAAATATAACACGTGTTTCCTAGCCAGCGCATGTCTGTAACTGCAAGTCACTACTAATGTCATAGGATGAGAAGACTGAGGTGGCGGAGAGACGGTCTCCAAATGTCACGCTGCATGAGCTAAAAACAGGACAGCAGCAACCAAACAAAAGGCCAAACTGGTACTCTACAATGTCAAACGCTGCTGCCTGGAGATTAACAGCACCTCATATAAAAGCTATCCCCCAATGTGTCTGCCAGGAGGGACCTGCAAGAAAACATGGAAGAAACATCCTTCTTACCGTGCTTCGGGCTCAGGATAGGGAACGGGTCCCCAAGTTTCCAAAAGAAATACATGAACGTCAACCAAACGACACAGGAGAAAAGCAGCCGCTGCCGATGCACTGGTAATCACAGGCCACACCGTGAGCAGGGACAGATAAACAGACAGCAAACTTTGTAACTCGAGAGATAAACACGCAAATCACTGACAAAAGTACCCGATGTATCAAGCTATGTAAAGGCACCAAAAACGCACACAAAGTTAGATAAATAAATACAGGTGCGCGACAAGTAATCTAAAACTTGCCTTGGAAAATCTGGGGCAATCACCAACAAGACCCGGGTACATGCTGGGTACATGCTGGGTACATGCTGGGTACATGCTGCAACATTTCTGCAGAGATTAATCACCCATCGGATTAACACAGCAGGGGTCCCTGGCAGTCCCATTCAGTTTGAATGGGACTGCCAGGGACCCCCGCTGTTAATCCAATGGGCCATTAGTCTCTGTAGAAATGTCACTGAAATGTTGCAGCATGCACCCAGCATGCACCCAGCACGCAACCAGCACGCACCCAGCATGCACCCAGCACACCTGGGTCTTGTTGGTGATAGCCCCAGAATTGTTCTAGAATACTCGTCGGCACTACAGTACATACAAGACTTAGAAAAACATGTTCAAAATGCCTCTATATAAATTCTAGCATAGCATTTTATTGATGTTGACAAATTTTGCATTACATTTAAACCTTTACATATAAAATCTTTATAACACCGGAATTGTATAAATGCATTTATATACTGTATACACACACACACACACACACACACACACACACACACGGTAGGAGTCTTAAGTCAACTAATATATGCTTCTAACCAGGTTGTGTATAATATAATGGTGCTGAAATGTATAAACGTAATAGCATTAAAGGAGAACTATTAAAGAGCGAGAGTGTATTGTCCCGTTGTAATCATGAGCAAATATGGGGTCATTTGGGGAGTATAATGCTCTCTGTGGGCCTGGCTCGTGGTTAGGAGTTCATTGTAAAAGCACAGGTATCTGTGTGTGACCTACAGGCATACCCCAGCCTACCTCTGCCCTCTGCCCTCTGCTGCTCACGCGACCTCTCCCCCACAACCTGCTCCCTCTCCCCCACAACCTGCTCCCTCTCCCCCACAACCTGCTCCCTCTCCCCCACAACCTGCTCCCTCTCCCCCACAACCTGCTCCCTCTCCCCCACAACCTGCTCCCTCTCCCCCATAACCTGCTCCCTCTCCCCCACAACCTGCTCCCTCTCCCCCACAACCTGCTCCCTCTCCCCCACAACCTGCTCCCTCTGCCCCACAACCTGCTCCCTCTGCCCCACAACCTGCTCCCTCTGCCCCACAACCTGCTCCCTCTGCCCCACAACCTGCTCCCTCTGCCCCACAACCTGCTCCCTCTGCCCCACAACCTGCTCCCTCTGCCCCACAACCTGCTCCCTCTGCCCCACAACCTGCTCCCTCTGCCCCACAACCTGCTCCCTCTGCCCCACAACCTGCTCCCTCTGCCCCACAACCTGCTCCCTCTGCCCCACAACCTGCTCCCTCTGCCCCACAACCTGCTCCCTCTCCCCCACAACCTGCTCCCTCTCCCCCACAACCTGCTCCCTCTCCCCCACAACCTGCTCCCTCTCCCCCACAACCTGCTCCCTCTCCATGTGCACAAAAGCCCAACCCATGCAATAAATCCCTGAATGTGATGGAAAGTGGTTTCATTGCCATTGGTCCCAGGGAAAATAAGTAAATGTACACCTGTACAAGAGGTGCCAGGGGGTCATGTCCCATTTATACTCCAATGGCTCAACAATGCTTAAGATACACACACACTATTTTATCCTTCCGGTTTAATATTAAGGAGTACGATTCCCAGAGTCCGACATGTATGGGTTATATCTACATGTTATTCACAAACCGGTTTCCCCGGCCGGCAGAAATCGGTTATACTCACACAGCTGAATGTTGCTCACCACAAAGTAGCCGATGTAGAACGGCACGAGGAAGACCAGGACCAGCAGGATCACAAACAGGTTCAGCTTCCAGTGAAAGAAGCGAGAGCTGGAAAACAAGAGCCTTTCATTGCGCACCCGCAGCCTTTCATTGCACACCCGCAGCCTGTCATTGCACACCCGCAGCCTTTCATTGCGCACCCGCAGCCTTTCATTGCACACCCGCAGCCTGTCATTGCACACCCGCAGCCTGTCATTGCACACCCGCAGCCTGTCATTGCACACCCGCAGCCTTTCATTGCACACCCGCAGCCTGTCATTGCACACCCGCAGCCTCTCATTGCACACCCGCAGCATGTCATTGCACACCCGCAGCCTCTCATTGCGCACCCGCAGCCTCTCATTGCGCACCCGCAGCCTCTCATTGCGCACCCGCAGCCTGTCATTGCGCACCCGCAGCCTTTCATTGCACACCCGCAGCCTGTCATTGCACACCCGCAGCCTTTCATTGCACACCCGCAGCCTGTCATTGCACACCCGCAGCCTGTCATTGCACACTCGCAGCCTGTCATTGCACACCCGCAGCCTCTCATTGCGCACCCGCAGCCTCTCATTGCGCACCCGCAGCCTCTCATTGCGCACCCGCAGCCTGTCATTGCGCACCCGCAGCCTTTCATTGCACACCCGCAGCCTGTCATTGCACACCCGCAGCCTCTCATTGCGCACCCGCAGCCTCTCATTGCGCACCCGCAGCCTGTCATTGCGCACCCGCAGCCTCTCATTGCGCACCCGCAGCCTGTCATTGCGCACCCGCAGCCTTTCATTGCGCACCCGCAGCCTTTCATTGCGCACCCGCAGCCTGTCATTGCGCACCCGCAGCCTCTCATTGCGCACCCGCAGCCTGTCATTGCGCACCCGCAGCCTGTCATTGCGCACCCGCAGCCTGTCATTGCGCACCCGCAGCCTTTCATTGCACACCCGCAGCCTTTCATTGCACACCCGCAGCCTGTCATTGCACACCCGCAGCCTGTCATTGCGCACCCGCAGCCTGTCATTGCGCACCCGCAGCCTGTCATTGCGCACCCGCAGCCTCTCATTGCGCACCCGCAGCCTGTCATTGCACACCCGCAGCCTCTCATTGCGCACCCGCAGCCTGTCATTGCGCACCCGCAGCCTGTCATTGCGCACCCGCAGCCTGTCATTGCGCACCCGCAGCCTGTCATTGCGCACCCGCAGCCTGTCATTGCGCACCCGGAACCTGTCATTGCGCACCCGTAGCCTGTCATTGCGCACCCGCAGCCTCTCATTGCGCACCCGCAGCCTGTCATTGCACACCCGCAGCCTCTCATTGCGCACCCGCAGCCTGTCATTGCGCACCCGCAGCCTTTCATTGCACACCCGCAGCCTGTCATTGCACACCCGCAGCCTTTCATTGCACACTCGCAGCCTGTCATTGCACACCCGCAGCCTGTCATTGCGCACCCGCAGCCTGTCATTGCGCACCCGCAGCCTGTCATTGCACACCCGCAGCCTTTCATTGCACACCCGCAGCCTGTCATTGCACACCCGCAGCCTCTCATTGCACACCCGCAGCCTGTCATTGCGCACCCGCAGCCTGTCATTGCGCACCCGCAGCCTGTCATTGCGCACCCGCAGCCTGTCATTGCGCACCCGCAGCCTGTCATTGCGCACCCGCAGCCTGTCATTGCGCACCCGCAGCCTCTCATTGCGCACCCGCAGCCTGTCATTGCGCACCCGCAGCCTCTCATTGCGCACCCGCAGCCTGTCATTGCGCACCCGCAGCCTCTCATTGCGCACCCGCAGCCTCTCATTGCGCACCCGCAGCCTGTCATTGCGCACCCGCAGCCTGTCATTGCGCACCCGCAGCCTGTCATTGCGCACCCGCAGCCTCTCATTGCGCACCCGCAGCCTGTCATTGCGCACCCGCAGCCTGTCATTGCGCACCCGCAGCCTGTCATTGCGCACCCGCAGCCTCTCATTGCGCACCCGCAGCCTCTCATTGCGCACCCGCAGCCTGTCATTGCGCACCCGCAGCCTGTCATTGCGCACCCGCAGCCTGTCATTGCGCACCCGCAGCCTGTCATTGCGCACCCGCAGCCTCTCATTGCGCACCCGCAGCCTGTCATTGCGCACCCGCAGCCTGTCATTGCGCACCCGCAGCCTGTATTTGCGCACCCGCAGCCTGTCATTGCGCACCCGCAGCCTCTCATTGCGCACCCGCAGCCTGTCATTGCGCACCCGCAGCCTGTCATTGCGCACCCGCAGCCTGTCATTGCGCACCCGGAACCTGTCATTGCGCACCCGCAGCCTGTCATTGCGCACCCGCAGCCTCTCATTGCGCACCCGCAGCCTCTCATTGCGCACCCGCAGCCTGTCATTGCGCACCCGCAGCCTGTCATTGCGCACCCGCAGCCTGTCATTGCGCACCCGCAGCCTGTCAGTGCGCACCCGCAGCCTCTCATTGCGCACCCGCAGCCTGTCATTGCGCACCCGCAGCCTGTCATTGCGCACCCGCAGCCTGTATTTGCGCACCCGCAGCCTGTCATTGCGCACCCGCAGCCTCTCATTGCGCACCCGCAGCCTGTCATTGCGCACCCGCAGCCTGTCATTGCGCACCCGCAGCCTGTCATTGCGCACCCGGAACCTGTCATTGCGCACCCGCAGCCTGTCATTGCGCACCCGCAGCCTCTCATTGCGCACCCGCAGCCTGTCATTGCACACCCGCAGCCTCTCATTGCGCACCCGCAGCCTGTCATTGCGCACCCGCAGCCTTTCATTGCACACCCGCAGCCTGTCATTGCACACCCGCAGCCTGTCATTGCACACTCGCAGCCTGTCATTGCACACCCGCAGCCTGTCATTGCACACCCGCAGCCTGTCATTGCGCACCCGCAGCCTGTCATTGCGCACCCGCAGCCTTTCATTGCACACCCGCAGCCTGTCATTGCACACCCGCAGCCTCTCATTGCGCACCCGCAGCCTGTCATTGCGCACCCGCAGCCTGTCATTGCGCACCCGCAGCCTGTCATTGCGCACCCGCAGCCTGTCATTGCGCACCCGCAGCCTGTCATTGCGCACCCGCAGCCTGTCATTGCGCACCCGCAGCCTGTCATTGCGCACCCGCAGCCTGTCATTGCGCACCCGCAGCCTCTCATTGCGCACCCGCAGCCTGTCATTGCGCACCCGCAGCCTGTCATTGCGCACCCGCAGCCTGTCATTGCGCACCCGCAGCCTCTCATTGCGCACCCGCAGCCTGTCATTGCGCACCCGCAGCCTCTCATTGCGCACCCGCAGCCTGTCATTGCGCACCCGCAGCCTGTCATTGCGCACCCGCAGCCTGTCATTGCGCACCCGCAGCCTCTCATTGCGCACCCGCAGCCTCTCATTGCGCACCCGCAGCCTGTCATTGCGCACCCGCAGCCTGTCATTGCGCACCCGCAGCCTGTCATTGCGCACCCGCAGCCTGTCATTGCGCACCCGCAGCCTCTCATTGCGCACCCGCAGCCTGTCATTGCGCACCCGCAGCCTGTCATTGCGCACCCGCAGCCTGTATTTGCGCACCCGCAGCCTGTCATTGCGCACCCGCAGCCTCTCATTGCGCACCCGCAGCCTCTCATTGCGCACCCGCAGCCTGTCATTGCGCACCCGCAGCCTGTCATTGCGCACCCGCAGCCTGTCATTGCGCACTCGCAGCCTGTCATTGCGCACCCGCAGCCTGTCATTGCGCACCCGCAGCCTGTCATTGCACACCCGCAGCCTCTCATTGCGCACCCGCAGCCTCTCATTGCGCACCCGCAGCCTGTCATTGCGCACCCGCAGCCTGTCATTGCGCACCCGCAGCCTGTCATTGCGCACCCGCAGCCTGTCATTGCGCACCCGCAGCCTGTCATTGCGCACCCGCAGCCTGTCATTGCGCACCCGCAGCCTGTCATTGCGCACCCGCAGCCTTTCATTGCGCACCCGCAGCCTTTCATTGCGCACCCGCAGCCTGTCATTGCGCACCCGCAGCCTGTCATTGCACACCCGCAGCCTTTCATTGCGCACCCGCAGCCTGTCATTGCGCACCCGCAGCCTGTCATTGCGCACCCGCAGCCTTTCATTGCGCACCCGCAGCCTCTCATTGCGCACCCACAGCCTGTCATTGCACACCCGCAGCCTTTCATTGCGCACCCGCAGCCGCCCCCATATATCAGAGCTGGACCGTCCAGCAGCCAGAACCAAGCTCTCTGTTTACTTCTGTGTAGCTGTAGATCAGGGGCGGCCAACCCCAGTACTCAAGGGCCACCAACAAGCCTGGTTTTCAGGATATCCCAGCTTCAGCACAGGTGGCTCAATCAGAGGCTCAGTCATAGATTGAGCCATATGTGCTGAAGCAGGGACGGATTGAAGCACCTTTGCTGAAGCAGGAATATCCTAAAAACATGCCCTGTTGGAGGGGCTTGAGGACTGGAGTTGAGCCCCCCCCCCCTGGGTTAGATCATGAATGCCAAGCACGTTATCTGAAGATAGTCTGTTCACTCGTTACTGCTGAGCAGGACAAGGCCAGGAGTATGAATGAGACCAGATCCTAAGGCCCGCCTATTCTCTGCTATAGCAGACAATTCAGTCCACCATTTAACGATAGTGGGATCTGCCCCATGTAACCGCTCAATACAAAGCCGGCGGTCAGTGCCGAGAGCGGTACCGGTTCCCGGGGTCCATGGCCATATTGCAACGTACCTGCTGTTTAACAGGCCCAGGATCTCAAAGATGATAAGTTCAAACATAGTACAGGAGAAGGCAAAGGTCACCGAGAAGACGACCTGCACGACATACTGACGGACCTGAGACAAAACAGAGGCCAAGGTTACATCGCTCAGGCCACCGGTCATCGCAGGATTGCCAACGCTGACCTCGTATCGCCAACACTCACCTCGTAGTCTCTGAAGAGCTGGCGCATGAAGAACAGCCACCCAAAGCCAAAAAATAGCAGCTGTGAGGGGGGAAAACAGGCCAAACGTGACAATGAAACATATAACATACATAAAGCAGAGATTGCCGCCTGAAAGAGAAGAGCGGCGAGGGTAATCTCACGGGGATATTACTTTTGAGGGAGCCACATGTGTAAAGACACAAATCAAGATGTTAGAGTCTCTCGATCATGACAACCTCCGCTGGGTCATGTGCTAAGGATAAACCAATAACTTCCCAATTAGGTGAAAACCAAGTGCTTTCTTGTGCATTTGCTAATTCAGCAATTATTCCTTATATCTGAAGGTGGAGGTGCGAGCCAGCTGCTTATAGATGCATCAAATGTACACATCATTTATATACAAAATATATATATAATAGTACAATGTGCGTTGGTGCAAACTGGCAGAGACCGGTCTAGTCTCTCCAGACAGTATAGTTGCTAATTTCCTTGCTAGAGGATTTGGGCAAAAACAAAACATCACTACAACAGGACAACGTGCGTTTCTCCCTCACAGCGGAGCGGATCCATGACCGGGTGACGCGCTGGGTGCTGTCACCTGTCTGAATATACCTGTTTCTTTGTGCACCGCCTTACCTGAGAGATCACCATGAAGATGGAGTCGATAAGGAAGCTCATGGTGACGTTTCCCGTCCAGCAGATTCACTTGTGTCCAGTTACAATATCTCGCAGGTTCTCCGCTAGTAACTGAAGCTTCTAGAACAATATCACAACACAAAGTCCAATCTCTCGGGTCACATTATCTCTGGATTCATTCTCTGTCTATGCCTGACCCGGGCATTTCCTAGCTCAGTCTCTGAATCACAGACACACGGAATGAAGTATTGTATTTGTCTCCGAAACTGCAGGCATCCCACGGATCCACTGATGCTCTTAAGAGCCACGTACCTGCCCCACTTTGCTGTCATGAGCTTGCAAACAATATTGTTGCTTTAGTGTCACTTGGATTACTGTGTATTAATGTCTCAATCAAATCTCTTTAAAACACCAGAGTCCTGGTCTGTTTCTTTACACCAAATAAGTTCTCCTTAACATACATACATATACATCCCTGAGACCCTATAGTCTCTGGCTCATACCAAAATCTGACTGCCTGTTTCTTTATACCTGGATCTCTTCTCTCACTGCTTATTTCTCTGGACCCCAGACCCTTATCCCTGTTCCCCTCCGCTTGTCTCTCTTACTGTCACACTCTTTGTCTGTCACTCACACCCTGTGTCACTGTAGCACGGTGTCCCTGTACCCCTCTCTCTCACATTGTGTGTCTGTAACGCCTGTGTACTGTCCCTTTCTCAGTCACACTATGTCCGGCACTCACACCCTGTGTCTCTGCCCCTCTCTTACTCATACCGGGTCTTGTGTCTCTCGCACTGTCACTCTCTGTCCCCTCCCCCTGTCTCCCAGTCACACACTGCCCCCCCTCCTCCTGTGTCTCTCACCGGCACTCTGCCACCCCTCCTCCTGTGTCTCTCACTGACACACACACACACAAACAGCTCCCTGACTGTTACACACACACACTGCCCTCTGGCTGACACACACACACACACACACACACTGCTACCTGGCTATCACACACACACACTGCCCCCTGGCTGTCACACACACACTGCCCCCTCCTCCTGTCACTGTCACACACTCTGCCTCCCCTCATCCTTTCTCTCACCGATACAAACACAGTCTCCCCCTGGCTGTCGCATACTCACACACACTGCCCCATAGTTGGATGTCACACACACACACACACACACACACACACACACACACACACTGCCCTCTGGCTGTCACACACACACACACACTGCCCTCTGGCTGTCATACACACACACACTGCCCCCTGGCTGTCACACACACACACTGCCACCTGGCTAACACACACACACACACACACACACACACACTGCCCCCTGGCTGTCTCACACACACACACACACACACACACACACACACACACACACTGCTCCCTGGCTGTAACTCACACACTCTGCTCCCTGGCTGTCACACACACACTGCCCCCTGGCTGTCACACACACACTGCCCCCTGGCTGTCACACACACACTGCTCCCTGGCTGTCACACACGCACAAACTGCCCACTGGCTATCACACACACATTGCCCCCTGGCTGTCACACACACACACACACACACACACACACACACACACACACACACACACACACACACACACACACACACACACACACACACACACACACACACACTGCCCCCTGGCTGTCACACACACACACACACACACACACACACACACACCCCTGGCTGTCACACACACACACACACTGCCCCCTGGCTGTCACACACACACACACACACACACACACACACACACACACACACACACACACACACACTGCCCTCTGGCTGTCACACACACACACGCACACACTGCCCCCTGGCTGTCACACACACACACTGCCCCCTGGCTGTCACACACACACACACACACACACACACACACACACACACACTGCCCCCTGGCTGTCACACACACCCACACACACACCCACACACACACTGCCCCCTGGCTGTCACACACACACACACACACACACACACACACACACACACACACACACACACACACACACACACACACACACACACACACACACACACACACACTGCCTGCTGGCTGTCACACACACACACAGCTCCCTGGCTGTCACACACACTGCCCCCTCGCTGTCACACACACACACACACACACACACACTGTCCCCTGGCTGTCACATACACACACTGTCCCCTGGCTGTCACACACACACACTGTCCCCTGGCTGTCACACACACACAATGCTCCCTGGCTGTCACACACACACACTGCTCCATGGCTGTCACTCTCACACACACTGCCCCCTGGCTGTCACACACACACACACACACACACACACACACACACACACACACACATTGCTCCCTGGCTGTCACACACACACACTGCTCCCTGGCTGTCACACACACACTGCTCCCTGGCTGTCACACACACACTACTCCCTGGCTGTCACACACACACTGCTCCCTGGCTGTCACACACACACTGCTCCCTGGCTGTAACTCACACACACTGCTCCCTGGCTGTCACACACACACTGCTCCCTGGCAGTAACTCACACACACTGCCCCCTGGCTGTCACACACACACACACACACACACACACACACACACACACACACACACACACACACACACACACACACACTGCTCCATGGCTGTAACTCACACACACACTGCTCCCTGGCTGTCACACACACACACACACACACACACACACACTGCTCCATGGCTGTAACTCACACACACACTGCTCCCTGGCTGTCACACACACACTGCTCCCTGGCTGTCACACACACACACTGCCCCCTGGCTGTCACACACACAAAC